>NC_090446.1:725334269-725634269 GCF_031143425.1 Pleurodeles waltl | reverse complement strand
TCATGGTTTCTGGATACATTTTAAGTTAATTTGTATAGTGCAATCTTCAACATCCATTAATAGTTTGCTTCTGGAATGTTTTTCTTTTAGGTGAATTACAGATACAGGCCCTCATTACAACCCTGGAGGTCGGTGATAAAGCAGCGGTAATACCGGCAACAGGCCGGCGATTACAAAAATGGAATCATGACCAAGGCGGAAACCGCCAACACATACAGCCACCTTAACACTCCCACTGCATTACATCTGCCAGCTTTTCCGGGGCAGCACCAACGCCATCAAAATCACAGCGGAAACAGAACACAGAAGGGAAACAACTCACCTCTCGACACTAAAGGAAGAACCACGATGCCATGGAGCCCGAACTGCAGGTGTTCCCTATGCTGGTGTACCTTCTCATACACCAGGAACATGAACGCTGGCGACGACAACCACGGTGAGTACTGCACCTAGCACACAGGGGAGGGGGAGAGAAAAAAGACAGTGATACACACACACGCAACACCCACCCCCCACCCTCACCCCCAACACTATACACACACAAACACATGCAAGAACTTTACATATCCACCCCGTAACCCTGTAAAAGGAGTGTAATATTAGTAATTTTAAGAAATACGTTCATAAAGAAATAAACAGTATATACAATATATACAAAAGGAGGGACAATGCCCACTCAAAAATGTCCGTGGCCCACTGGGCCAAAAAACATAGGCCAAGGCCACACTTGACTCCTGCCTCAATACGGAGAGAAAACTGCAGGGGCATCAGCTTGAAAACACACAGGCACCTCAGGGGGACAGGGAATGGGGGGGCACCTCAGCCAGAAGATGGTATAATGCCTCTGGTCCTGGAGGGGGCTCCATGCCGACTGCTTGGTCCTAGGGAGTGCAAGACCACAGTCTCTCTAGTGGGTGGTTTGCCCATTGCTTGGTCCTGGGGAGTGCAAGGCCACATTCTCTCTAGTGGATGGCTTCTTCCACTGGTTCTGGAGGGGGCTTTGTGCCTAGTGTGCTTCATCCTGGCAAGGAGGGGCTGAGTGCATGCCTTCTTCCACTGGTTCTGGAGGGGGCATTGCGCCCTGTGATGCAGATCTTTTGGAGTGTAAGGTCACAGTCTCTCACCTGGGTGTCACAACGACAGGTTTTGCAGGGGCCAGGACGCACTGCAGCCCATGTAGTTACCACTACACACTGCTCTCCAGCAGTGACGGCTGCTCAGTGTACGCCAGTTGCGCTGCAGGTGGCATGCAGGCAGTGGTGGTGGTAGCCTCCAGGCCTTCACCTGTAGCCTCGGACGGCTGCCCACTGGGGCTGCTGGTGGCAGGGCAGGTGACAGTGCTGGCTGTGGTGCAGGTGGCGGTGCAGGCAGTGCTGGTGGTAGCCTTCAGGCCTTCACCTGCAGCCTCGGATGGCTGAAGTGCCATGGCTGGGGTTCTCTGCCCCTTCCTGCCGTTGGCAGATGGTGGTTCCTGCTTGCTTCTGCCAGCTGGAGTCATTGAATTGCCCTTGCTGGCTGGTTGTGTCTCCTTCCCCTTGCTGGCTGCTGTCCCCTTCTTGCCCTTAGCAGGTGTTGCTGGCACACTGGGTGGGCTGACGGGTGCCTCCTTGGAGCCTCTCAAGGGCTACAGAAACCACAGTGGCCATGGACTGGGTGGCTGAGGTACTGGGCTGGGTTCTGGCCACCCTGGCCTGAGGTGAAGGACGGGGGAGGTGAGGGGTAGGGAATAGGTCAATGTTGGTGAGGAAAAGCTTCTTAGGGACGCTGGGGCGGGAAGAGGGTGAAGGTTTGGGAGTGGTGGAACAGGGAGTGGTTGTAGGAGGTGTCAGACTGCTGTGTTTGGGTGCAGGTGCATGGGCTGGATGCTGTTGTGAGGTGGATGCCTGTTCGGTGTGTGTGTGCTTGCGTTTGTGTACTTTGGGAGGAGGGGTCACAGACAGTGGGAGAGGACACAGGGGATGTGTGCATGGATGTGGGACTGGTGACTGCCAGTGAGGGGCGTGTAGTGATAGGCGTGCTGGTGATGGAGGTAGTGGATGAGGATGTAGTGCATGCAGGTGTGAGTGGAGACGCTACTGGGAGAGGGGTGGATGACGAGGAGGAGGAGGGGGGGACACAGTGGAGGCAGTGGATGTTAGTGTGTCTGCATGGGGATGGTGCTTGTGTGAGTTCCTGTGAGATGAAGTGTTGTGCTTGTCTTTGCCTGAACCACTTCTGTGTGTTGATTTGGGTGATTGCTGGTCTGAAGGTGTGATTGGGATAGGCTGGGGTTGAGGGGATTGGGACTGGGAAGAGGAAGTAGGAGGGGGAAGCTGGAACAAGGACAATGGCTGCCATCAGTGTGGAGGTCAGAGCCTGGAATGCTCTCTGTTGGGCAGCCACACCAGAGTGAATGCCCTCCAGGTATGCATTTGTTTGTTGCAAATGACCTGCTACACCCTGGATGGCATTCCGCATGGTTGACTGCCCAACAGAGAGGGATCTCAGGAGGTCAGTAGCCTCCTCACTGAGGGCAGCAAAGCTGACTGGGGCAGGGCCTGAGGTGACTGGGGCGAAGGAGATGCCCACCCTCCTGGGTGAGCGGGCACGGGAAACACGCTGAGGGGCTGCTGGGAGGGAGGTGCTAGTACAGGGGTGGCAGCTGTACCTGTTGTTGGGGTGGGCACAGGTGTTCGCCACCGCCATTGAGCGTCCATCGAGGAGGAATCGTTGTCAGTAGTGTCCACTCCTGTCTCCGTCGTAGTGCTTCCCTCGCCCTCCATCCCACTGTGCCCTCACCGTCGGTGGATTTGCCCTCCAGGCCCATGTGGGATGCAGCTCCCTCCATCACCGGTGCCTCTGCTCCTCTGCCTGATGATGCTAATGGACAAAACAAAAAGTGGGGGGAGAGAGACAGAGGATTCACTTGGTCAGTGCCAGCAACAACACTACCGTTGGCGTACACAACACACAGGGAACAGCCCTATGCACTAGGCCATGCACTACCAGTTACAATGCTAGACACAAGCCCATGGGGTACAATGCTTAAATCCCATTTGCTGCACACCTGAAACCAACAGGACCCTGCCCAGTAGTAGATGCCCACTAACACCCTTGGGGTTGGAGTGCATCTGATCTTGCCCATCATTGAACAAAGCCTGCCATGTTCGCCCTGGCCTAGGGGAACCTACAGCCCACATCCTCCACCCAGGTAAAACCTTAACGTATGCAAAGTCATGATTCTGAATCTGTACTCACCCCCTTGTGGCTGCTGTGATGCCTTTAAGCACACATCCAACTCCGGATAGGCCACCGCCAAGATGGGTAACATCAGGAGGGTCAGGGTACGATGGGCACCCCTTCTTCGTTGGGAGGCCAGCCCCAGCTGGGCCTCCGCCGTCTTCCTTGCCCAGCGGCGCAGGTCCTCCCACCGTTTGCGGCAGTGGGTGCTCCGGCTGTAAAAACCCCCAGGATCAGCACCTCCTTGGCGATGGCACGCCAAATACCCTTTTTCTGATGGGCGCTGACCTGCAGAAAAAATACAGCAGAAAAGGGATTAGTCATACCGTCCGGACTGTCATGGCTCACCATATCCCTCCCATCCCCTTATGCACATACATTCCCCACCATACATGCAGCACTCTGCCCAGGACTCCTCAGATCACCCCCCACACAGGGCTTACACACGCAGCAATCTATACATTCACGGGTCACGCATCATGCTCACAGTGTCCTCACCTGTTTGTCTGGAGGGCCATAGAGTAAAGTGTACTGGGGTAGGACCCCATCCACCAGTCTCTCCAACTCCTCTGAAGTGAAGGTGGGGGCCCTTCCCCCAGACACTTGAGCCATTGTTGCTTCCAGACACAGGTCACAGCAGCACTTGCAGTGTAGGTCCTCTCCTGTTGAAGGTCAGGTAGCAAGTGAGTGGACAGATAGAAAATGGTGGTGACGTCTGCGGTGGTGCGTAGCGTCACCACTGGCGTACATCACCATTGGCTCCTGGAACCCATAAGGCCCAATGATAACCAATACGATGTTGCACGGTGGTTCTCGACCGCATCGGCACACACCACCAGCGGAATTACCTCATTTCCACTTGTCTCTCTTCACAGGTCAAGCAGCCGCCATTTCAGGGGGGCACAGGCCATGGCACCTAACTGCGTCAAAGCAGACATTTGCAGATCAACTATCGAGTTCATATACTGTTTCTGTAAATAAAGAAATGAGTAATAATATTGACAAATGTGTGAATATGACCCTCTGCCTACCGTTTTTCACCCTAGAGTTCAACCGCTGAGGATGAATAGGAAATGGAGACATACCTCTGTGTACAGACCCCTGGTGGACCTGGCTACAATGGAGGACATACATTATTGTGACTTACAGACTTGATAGGGCCACAATCCAAGAACTGTGTGCCCAATTGGAGCCAGACCTGATTTCAGCTATCCGCCCACCCACAGGTATCCCCCCTCTAGTGCAGGTCCTGTCAGTGCTCCATTTCCTGCAAGTGGTTCCTTCAAAGTGAATGTGGCCATGGCATCAGGGATGTCTCAGCCAATGTTCTCAAATGTGCTGACCAGAGTGTTATAGCTGTGTATGTGTTTCAGCAGGGCAGACATCGTATTCCCCCAGGTGAAGGAATTGGCCACAGTGAAGGCTGACTTTAATGCACTGGGACATATCCCAGACATCATTTGTGCCATTGATGGTACACATGTTCATTTCTCCGGGGGGGACAAATGCAATAAGTGTTCAGAAATAGGAAAAGCTCTCTGAATGTGCAGATGGTGTATTTGGCAGACCAGTACATCTCCCATGTGAATGCCAAGTATCCTGGCTCTGTGCATGATGACTTTATATTGAGGAATAGCAGTATTCCATATGTGATGGCTCAACTCCAGAGGCACAGGGTGTGGCTAATAGGTGAGCCCATGGTCCCCACCCAGTTGGTGTAGGTATATGGGTGGGGGTTTGGCCCTAAGTGTGACTGTGTGGCTAACCGGCATCCCTCGAATATTTGCAGGTGACTCTGGTTACCCCAACCTCTCATGGCTACTGACCCCAGTGAGGAATGCCAAAGGAGGCAGAGGAAGAAGATGTGCACAACAGAAGTACACTAATGCAACAGTACTTCCAGGGACACACTGGTAAGACACTAACTTCACCTTCCATTGTAGTTTTGTGTTTGACATTGAACATGGCAGCCTGATTTCTCCATTTCTATGGCCACTTACTGTATCCTTTGGCATCTCTATTTTCAGATCCCTGTGCCCCACTCTGGCTCCTGGTGTGTTTACTGCTGCCCACTGAAGGTCATACCTATTGAAATGTTAGCCCCTGGGGCTGATGACCACATCTAGGAGGGGTAAGTTCCTTACCCTATCTTGTCCCCTTTTAGTATTTTTCTATTATATTCAGGTCAGGGGACTGAGTCCTCGAGTCCTAAAATGGCCCTTGCCACATCTTTGTTGAAGTGGTGGCAGCTAATGAGATCATACCATTTGATCTGTTAGATCCACCAATCTTTGTAGCATGAAATACAATTGTTTTTCAACCTTAATTTCTCAAAAACTACTGAAAGGAGTTACATCACAGTACAAAAAGCAAGCTTTTGGCATCATTTACGCCATTCACAGATGCCAAATGTCCCCTTAACCAAGCTACACCACCCGTCACAACAAGGAAAATGGTTAATTTATAATGTAGGGTACACCTACTTACTAAAAAAAGCACTAAAATTAGTGTAGTCATTAGAAATACACTCATTATTACTCCAATGTGTGCTCTGCTCATCCCACTATAGTAAATGAAAACATTGATATGTGACAGAGCACTTCCATCTTCCTTGAATCCCAAAAACAGAAATTAGAAACATAATATAAGACTGAAGAGAAACATGTACCGGGTCCACAGCTCTAACTGAAAATATATTAAAAAGAATGCTCCAAGAAGCCCAACTCACATGGTTGGACAAAAGGCATTAATCCTCAATTTGAAGAAAACGAGCAGTAAAAGGAGAGCAGGGAGACATACAAAATCACCACCAATAACATTTCTGAAATAAAATGCCCAGAATGTCATGCCCATCCTTCTATGACATTTACCAAAAAATTAATGTAATCCTTTGTGACAGAAAAGAAGAATTAAACAATTATGTTCTGCACAACTAATGTTCTACTAGCAGTAGGAAAATCCACTATTTGGATGAAATATTGAGGTCATGCCCTGCACGAACCCAAATTCAGACCATATGAAGCCGGTACCACATTGATAATATTCTAAACAATGTACCACATTAGGGCCCTCATTACAACAATGGCGGTAAGTGCAGCCTACCGCCATGCTGATTGCCATCAACATACCGTGACTGGGCGTTATACCACTACGGGTATTATGACCCACACAGAGAAATCTGCCACTATACAGACACCCACACAGTATGCCAGACCAAAGGTCAGTGATTAACTGGCGATACCAAAACCCACATCGTTATGCCAACAGAAATACGCCCACAGCATCACGACCCACGAATCACTGCAGCGGTCATTCAACCGTGGTAAACCATTGGCGCTACACACTGCCGCACTCAAAATACACACACACACATACAAAACAATGCCACATTGGACAATTAAAAAATACACACATGACACCCATACACACACAACACCCACACCAAGAAAAAAACACACACCCACAATACCCACAACACTTTGACCCAAAAATGTTGGCAAGTGAGAGAGAGACAGGCCAGGAGCACCCACTGAATCTGAGCCACAAAACACCATCACCCATACACCATCCACACACCTCACAGCACACACCCCAACACATCACCCCACACACCCTCACACATAACACTCATACTACACCCATGGCACCTCAAAGACATCCCAGGTTCTCAGAGGAGGAGCTAACGGTCATGGTGGAGGAAATCATCTGGGTAGAGCCACAGCTATTCAGATACAGAGGTTCAGCAGACGTCCATTGCTAGGAAGATGGAGCTATGATGGAGGCATGGACAGTGTTAGATTTTTCATCCTTGACGTGGTCTCCCTTACCTTTGTGCCTCTGTTCCCCAGGTTGTTGATGTGTGCTGGACTTTACAGTTTTTATTACTCTGGGCCCTTTACCACTGCT
Source organism: Pleurodeles waltl (assembly GCF_031143425.1). Taxonomy (NCBI): domain Eukaryota; kingdom Metazoa; phylum Chordata; class Amphibia; order Caudata; family Salamandridae; genus Pleurodeles; species Pleurodeles waltl. The sequence goes on along the minus strand of NC_090446.1, from coordinate 725,627,144 downwards.
AACCAGTGCTAAAGTGCAAGTGCTCCTGTTTAAAATGTGTACGTAATTGGTTCTCCATGATTGCCATATTTGTTTTACTGTTAAGTCCCTAGTAAAGTGCACTAGAGGTGCCCAGGGCCTGTAAATCAAATGTTACTAGTTGGCCTGCAGCACTGGTTGTGCCACCCACATAAGTAACCCTGTAATCATGTCTCAGACCTGCCACTGCAGTGTCTGTGTGTGTATTTTTACACTGTAAATTCGACTTGGCAAGTGTACCCACTTGCCAGGCCTAAAACTTCCCTTTTCTTACATGTAAGGCACCCCTAAGGTAGGCCCTAGGTAGCCCCAAGGACAGGGTGCAGTGTATGGATAAAGTAGGACATATAGTAATGTGGTTTATATGTCCTAACAGTGAAATACTGCCAACTTCGTTTTTCACTGTTGCAAGGCCTGTCTCTCTCATAGGATAACATGGGGGCTAACTTTAAATATGATTAAAGTGTAGATTCCCCTAGAGAGTAGATGGACATGTGGAGTTTGGGGTCCCTGAACTCACAATTTAAAAATACATCTTTTAGTAAAGTTGATTTTAAGATTGTGCGTTTGAAAATGCCACTTTTAGAAAGTTAGCATTTTCTTGCTTAAACCATTCTGTGACTCTGCCTTGTTTGTGGATTCCCTGTCTGGGTCAGTTTGACAGTTGGGTTGTTTTTCACCTCGCACTAGACAGTGACACAAAGGGAGCTGGGGTGTAACCTGCATTTCCTGATTAGCCATCTCTGCTAGGAGGGAGAGGTGGAGTGTTCACTCATCTGAAAGGACTGTGCCTGCCTCTGACAATGCAGGCTCCAACACCCTGGTGTGTGTCTGAGGCCTTGCCTGGGCAAGGCAGGATTTCACAAGTAGGTGTGAGTCCCCTTTGAAGAAAGGTGACTTTAAAGACTAAAATGGGTATAAGAAGGGCACCCAAATCTACAGACTTTAGAAACACTTCTGGAACCAAGAGGAACCTCTACCTGGAGAAGAGCTGATAGCTGAGGAAGAAGTGCTGCCCTGCCTGTGACTGTGCTTTGTGGAGCTTTCCTGCAGTGCTGTTTCTGCCAGAGTAAGAGGGCAAAGACTGGACTTTGTGTGCCTTCCATCTTGTGAAGAAATCTCCAAGGGCGTGAGTTAGAGCTTGCCTCCTGTTGTTTGAAGTCTCAGGGACAGCAAAGACTTCTCCCTGCCAGCACCTGGAGTCTTTGGAGAGACTCCTGCTCTGACAAGTGCTGCCCTATCCAGTTCCTGGACCCTTGAAAGGAAAGCTGGTGGAAATCCAAGGAAATCGACTTCGGATGACTCCGGACCGACGCCGCTGCTGAATCCGGTAACTCCGCCTGCACCAGACGCCGTGACCTTTGCTGGAACGCGATGCTCTTCGCAGGCCCAACGCCGCAGCAGCCCCGCTGAAGTCCGCGACTCCATGGAAGTCGCCACACCATGTCATGACCGACACCGCTCAAAGTGCACGGATTCAACGTTTCGCACAGACGCCGCGATCCCCGACTTCGCGCATCGGCTTGTTTTCACTCTTCACCAAAGGTACTGTACTTGGGGGTCTACACGACTCCGTGTCCGGCGCCGCTGGTGTCGGCTTGTTGGCAATGACTCCGTCACGACGCCGTGTTAACATCTCATCGAAGCATTTTTGTTTCTAAGCGCTATTTTTTTGTTTAATCTCTAAAAATTCATAACTTGACTTGTGTATGTCGGATTTTTGTCGTTTTGGTCTTGTTTTGTTTAGATAAATATTTCCTATTTTTCTAAACTGGTGCTGTGTCATTTTGTAGTGTTTTCATTAAGTTACTGTGTGTGTTGGTAAAAATACTTTACACCTAGCGCTGTGAAGTTAAGCCTACTGCTCTGACGAGCTACCAAGGGGGTAAGCAGGGGTTAGCTGAGGGTGATTCTCTTTTAGCCTGACTAGAGTGAGGGTCCTTGCTTGAACAGGGGGTAACCTGACTGTCAACCAAAGACCCCATTTCTAACAGACAGGGTCAACCCTGTGGTACAGCACCCCAGAACAAGGGGTGACATCAGGAAGAGGTGGAACAACCTACGGGGAAAGGTGCTTTCCATGGTAGCACAACACCACGTAGCTGTACAGAGGACTGGCGGTGGACCCCCACCTCCTCCCCCAAACTAACAACATGGGTGCATCATGTCTTGGCGATCATGCATCCTGAGGGCCTGGCAGGAGTAGCAGGAAGACTGGACTCTAGTAAGTCAAAACTTTACTACTTTATCCCCCACCCTACCTGCATGCCATCATAAACAACAACCCCTACCCTCGCCCCCATCACACCACCACCTCACATATATACTCCACCATCACAACCCACCCAATCCACTACCAAGCCCTGCATGCAACACCAATACATGGACCCCCACCACAGACCTGCATGGGCACCCATCACCAAAGCATGCACACTAGTGACAATCACTTAGCCAAACCAAGCACAACCCACACAAGCCAAAGCTGCCTTGCTAACAACAACCATAGAGGGAAACACACCCATTGCACAAGATGGCACACGCAGATACAATAACAATGCATTCACACCCCAACAGGACCCCTACACAACATCACTGGACAGGAGGTGCCTGCCATATCCAGTCCACCCACAGAAGAGGCCCACAGTGCCGACAGCAGCTCTGCACGTCTGGGTCAAGATGACCAGCCCTGCCCATCAGGGACCTCTGGACAGTCTGTTCCCCTGCCACAGTCCCAAACCACCAGAGAACCTCCCCCTCAGGAAACACCACCACAGCACCCACCCAGCGGGCCCATGCTACTGTCCCCAGGACACGTCAATCAGCAGTATGTCCACCACTACAGGGACCCCAGGCAAACCCACAAACCCAGGACAATCAGGGACCTGGGGTCAGTGGCAGTGGGCACACGGTTCAGGGGACAGAGGCACAGGACAACAGGGAAGCTGGGAGGACCGCTGTGCAACAGGGGAAGGACAGGCCCAGGGAACCCACTCTCCATGAGGCACTCTCAAACATAATGGGAGCATGCCACCATTCCCAGGAGACCATGGGCACAGTACTGGCCAAGTTTCAGGAGACCCAGCGGCTGCAGGAGGAACAGTACCTGGGAATCAGGGAGGAATTGAAGTCCATTACCACCACCCTGGTCACCATTTCAGAGGTTCTGGCAGACATGGCCAGCACCATGAGGGAGACCGTGGCATACCACCGGGCCCCTGACACTAGCCCAAACGATGAACAGCCTTCCACGTCCGCTGGCACTAGTGGACAGGAGGTCCCGCCACAGGACCAACAGGCCACCAGCACCCCACCCCCTCCAGAAGGAGAACCACCCCGCAAACGGTCCCTGCGATCCAGGCAGAAGACAGAACATTGCCAAGACCCCGCCAGGAAATAAGACTCTCCTGATTGTAACCCTTCTGTCCCACTATGTCACCCTGTCCACCTTGAACTGCCATTGCTCCACTTCCTATGCCCCCTTGGACAATGCACCTGTGATACCAAGAGACTGGACTCTATCCTGGACATTCCTCCACCATCACCCCAGCCCCTTCCATATACCCCTATACACATTAGCCCATAAATAAACACCCTTGAATCACAAAACAATCTGGAGTCAGTCTGTACTTTCACAAACGTATAATTACAACTTCTTCGACAAATATCAATGTTAATGTTCATTTGCTCATACCAATGTATGACAGTTGTTGGGCAGCAGTAAACATAGCAAAAGGCAGAATGAGGTACCCAGATGTGTGAAATGGAAAGCCAAAGTTAACTGTCAATGTCCATACACAGAGGTTAAGAGGCTGACTTATACAATGTCCAACAGTAGTCAGATATGAGATGAGCAGTGCCAGTCTCTTACCTGTGTCTCACTGGAAGTACTGCATGATGTTGTTTCGGTTGTCAATATCTTCTTCCTCTGCCTCCTCTTCCTCTCTGTCCACAGGCTCTACAGCTGCCACAATACCATCATCAGGCCCATCCTCCTGCAGAAAAGGCACCTGGCGTCGCAAAGCCAGGTTGTGCAACATGCAGCATGCCACGATTATCTGGCACACCTTCTTCGGTGAGTGGTATAGGGAGCCACCTGTTAGATGGAGGCACCAGAATCTGGCCTTCAGGAGGCTGAAAGTCCGCTTGATAATACGCCTAGTTCGCCCATATGCCTCATTGTAGCATTCCTCTGCCCTTGTCCTGGCATTCCTTACTGGGGTCAGTAGCCATGAGAGGCTGAGGTAACCAGTCACCTGCAAATGTTGAGGGAAATCTGATAGACACACTAACCCTTTGGGACTACCGCATACCCAGACACGTATTCATACTGTGTGGGGTCCTGGGGCTCACCTATTAGCCACACCCAGTGGCTCTGGAGTTGGCCCATCACATAGGGGATGCTGCTATTCCTCAAAATGTAAGAGTCCTGCACAGAGCCAGGATACTTGACATTTACATGGGAGATGTACTGGTCCGTCAAACACACCATCTGCACATTCATAGAATGGTAGCTTTTTTGATTTCTGTACACCTGTTCAGTTCTGCGGGGGGGAAAAATGCCACATGTGTACCATCAATGGCACCAATGATGTTGGGGATATGTCCCAGGGCATAGAAGTCAGCTATCACTGTGGCCAAATCCTCCACCTGTGGGAATACAATGTAGCTGTGCATGTTTATGAGCAGGGCAGACAACACTCTGGTCAGCACGTTTGAGAACATTGGCTGAGACATCCCTGATGCCATGGCCACTGTCGCTTGGAAGGAACACCTTGCCAAGAAATGGAGCACTGACAGGATCTGCACTAGAGGGGGTATTCCTGTGGGATGGCGGATAGCTGGCATCAGGTCAGGCTCTAATTGGGCACACAGTTCTTGGATTGTGGCACAATCAAGTCTGTAGGTGATAATGATGTGTCTGTCTTCCATTGTCGACAGGTCCACCAGGGGTCTGTACACCGGATGACGCCATCTCATCATCTGCCCCAGTGGATGTGCCCTAACGAGGAGAATGGTGAGCAGAGGGTCATGTACCACATAGGTTGCACAAGGGTTTTTGCTGTAATGTGAGTAAATCAGTGTGTGGCGATGTCTCTCCGTATTTCTGCCCAAATGTGCTGTGATGCATTTAGGTGCCTTGCCATGTGCCACTCTGAAATGGTCGCTGCCTGACCTGTAAGGAGGGACATGAAGAAACTGTGCTGGCGTTGTGCAGCGTCGCAGTAGGTGGTCGAAGACCGCCGTGCAATTCAGTATTGTTTATCATTGGGCCCTATGGGTTCCAGGAGCCAAAGACGATGTACTTCAGCGGTGGTGGTATGCACCGCCGCAGACATGACCACCAATTTCTATCTGTTCACTCACTTAATACCTGACCTTCAACAGGAGAGGACCTACACTGCAAGTGCTGCTGTGACCTCAGGCTGGAAGCAACAATGTGTCTCATGTGTCTGGGGAAAAGGCCCCTGCCTTCCCTTCGGAGGAGTTCGAGAGACTAGTGGATGGGGTGCTCCCCAGTACACGCTACTCTACAGTCCTTCAGACAAACAGGTGAGTACACTGAGCATGATGCGTGGGCCATGAATATATGGAGTGGTGTGGATGGAAGATACATCTGGGGGCTGAGGCCTGCATGTGAGGATGGTGAGTGTATGTGTCAGGGCATGGGTGGGAACTGGTGGGCAATGACTATGAAGAACCAGACGGGGGAGTAATTTCCTTTCATCCTATACTTTTCCTCTAGGTCAGCGCCCACCAGAAGAAGGCTATTTGGCATGCCATCGCCAAGGAAGTGGGGACCCTGGGGGTCTATCATTGACAGAGCACCCACTGCCGCAAGAGATAGGAGGACCTGCGCCGCTGGAGCAAGAGGATGGTGGAGGCCCATCTGGGGATGGCCTCCCAACGTGGAAGGGGTGCCCGTTGCACCATGACCCCCATGATGTTCCAGATCCTGGCGGTGGCATATCCGGAGTTGGATGGGCACTTGAGGACATCACAGCAGCCATAAGGGGGTGAGTACAGTCTCATTCAGCTGACTCTGCGTGCTTTACGAGGTGTCTGGGTGGGGGATGTGGGCTGTTGGTAGGGTAGGTCTCTTGTTAGGCAGGCTCTCTGGCACTCCAACCCCAATAGTGGTAGTGGGCATCTACAACTAGTCAGCCTCCTGTGGGCTCCAGGTGCACAGCAAATGGTGTTAGTAGGAAAATCACCTGTCCATGGGGGACTATGCCTAACTGCTAGTGCATGACCTAGTACATAGGACTGCTCCCTGTGTGTTGTGTCCGCCAACGGTAGTGGTGTTGATGGCATTAACCATGTGTGTCCTCTGTCTTTCCCCCCTTCTTGTTTTGTCGCCCTGCCCTTGTGTGCATTAGCATCATCTGGCGGAGGAGCAGAGGCACCGGAGACGGAAGGAGCTGCATCCCACATGGCCCAGGAGGGTGAATCTACCGACAGTAAGAGCACCAGTGGGATGGAGAGCGAGGGGAGCTCCACGACGGGGACAGGAGGGGACACCAGCGACAGTGACTCCTCCTCTGATGGAATCTCCCTTGCGGTGGTGGTCACCTCTGTGCCAACCGCAACAACAGGTACAGCCACCACCCCCCCTACCAGCACCTCCCTCCCAGCAGGCCCTCAGTGTGTTTCCCGTGCCCGCTCACCCAGGAGGGTGGGCATCTCCTTCGCCCCAGGGACCTCAGGCCCTGCCCCAGTCAGCCCTGCTGCCCTCAGTGAGGAGGCTATTGACCTCCTGAGATCCCTCACTGTTGGGCAATCAACCATTTTGAATGCCATCCAGGGTGTCGAGAGGCATTTTCAGCAAACACATACATACCTTGAGGACATTCATTCTGGCGTGGCGGCGCAACAGAGTATTTCAGGCTCCGGCCTCAGCACTGATGGCAGCCATTGTCCCTATGTCCAGCCTCCCCCCTCCAACTTCCACTACACAGACCCAATCCCCTCTACCTCAGCCTATCCCAAGCACACCATCAGACCAGCATGCGCACACAACACACAAAAGTGGCTCAGGCAAACATAAGCAGCACACATCCCACATGTCCCTGCTTCTCCAGTACAGTCAAAGGGGGCACCCGTCAAAGCTGCCAGTGTGCCACTGACGGAAAAGAAGGACCACCCTATTCCACCACCTGCAAAGCTCAAAAAGGGACCGGCTTCAAGCAGGGGACAGTCACACCTCCCACCCAGCAAGGCCTTGCACAAACACAGAGTGGACAGTGCCAAGGTCCCTGCAGCAGCTGTCAAGATGGGGAAGGGCCACATCACTTATGGCCACAATTTCACCTGGGGAGGGGCTGGTGACTACCAAATCATCAGGGATGGCAGCCACATGTACCCCAGTCACCACCGCCACTCTGACCGCCACCTTCACTGTCTCTGCCACAACGTCAGTCTGCAGCATCCTCCCCAAGGATCAGCCATCCGAGGCTTACCAGAGATGGTCTGGTGTCTCCATCCACCCCAACAGTCACTTGCACCACGGCCAGCACTGGTAGCATCTCTGCCACAGCCACCGCCGCCTGCACCACCATCATCATCACCGCCACGTGCACAGCCGATGCCACTCTGTCGGACAGCAGCCCCATCCCCAGTGTGCAGCCGTCAGTCTGCAGGTGACGTCCTGGACCCTGGGCACGCCACTTGAGACACCACCTCCAGCACCTACACGAACCAGCAATTGGCAGCCTAAGTCGCCGCAAGATAGAGTGTGGGTCTGCCTCCATGGAGTATCATGCTACCTGTTCTGTGTACATCGCATGGCTGTGACACGCAGGTGAGATGAAGTCAACATGCCACACCCCGGGTGCAGCATAGGCAGGGTGAAGCACTCTGGGCACAGAGCCCCTCCCAGAACCAGTGGAGAAAAGCATCCACTAACCCAGTCCTTGGCTGGATGAAGCACTCTGGGCACAAAGCCCCCTCCAGAACCAGTGGAGAAAAACATCCACTAGCCCAGTCCTTGGCACGATGAAGCACTCTGGGCACAAAGCCCCCTCCAGAACCAGTGGAGAAAAACATCCACTAACCCAGTCCTTGGCAGGATGAAGCACTATGGGCACAAAGCCCCTCCCAGAACCAGTGGAGAAAAGCATCCACTAACCCAGTCCTTGGCAGGAAGAAGCACTCTGGGCACAAAGTCCCCTCCAGAACCAGTGGAGGATGCCACACACTTGAAAGACTGTGGCTTTGCACTCGCCAGGAGCAAGCAGTGGGCAGTGCACCCACTTGAGAGACGAGAGACTGTGGCTTTGCACTTCCCAGGTCCAAGCAGTGGGTAAACCACCCACTTGAGACTTGAGAGACAGAGGCTTTGCACTCCTCAGGAGCAAGCAGTGGGCAGTGCACCCACTTGAGAGACAGTGGCTTTGCACTCCTCAGGAGCAAGCAGTGGGCAGTGCACCCACTTGAGACAGTGGCTTTGCACTCCCCAGGACCAAGCAGTGTGCAGTGCACCCACTTGAGAGACTAGCGAGACTGTGGCTTTGCACTCCCCAGGAGCAAGCAGTGGGCAGTGAACCCACTTGAGATGTGAGAGACAGTGGCTTTGCACTCCCCAGGACCAATCAGTGGGCAGTGAACCCACTTGAGAGACTGTGGCTTTCCACTCCCCAGGAACAGGCAGTGGGCATGGAGCCCCCCGAGGAGCAGTGGCGTTGTACCATCATCTGGCTGTGGTGCCCCTCTCCCCTTTTTTTCAACCTGATGCCCCTGCAGTGTTCTCTCCGTTTTGAGGCAGGTATCATGTGTGGGCTTCACCCATGCTTTTTGGGACCACTGGTCCACGGACATTTCATGGGACAGTCTACGGACTTGTGTACTTGCTGTAAGTATTTGTGTATACGGATTATTTACTGTTCTCTTGGGCTATCTGATTGTTCGAATATTACACTAGTTAAACTCATTTCGTTTTGTCCTTGCGTTCTTCCAGGGGGTGACGGGGTGTATCTCTGATGTTATTGGATGTGTGTGTGTGTGTGTGTTGTTGTGGGTGGGGGTGTTGTGTTTTGCATGTGTGTGTCACTCTTTTCCCTCCTCCCCTCCCCTGTGTGCTAGGTGCAATACTCACCATGGTCGTCGCCTCTGCCGTTCGTACTCCTGGTAGATGAGAAGATACACCAACATTGGTGACACCTGTAGTTCGGGCTCCATGGCATCCTGGTTCCTCGTTGAGTGTTGTGAGGTGAGTGGTTAACCTTCCAAGTACTGTTTCCGCCGGGCTTTTGATGGTGGATTGGTGCCTTGTAATAGTGTGGGCAGTACCATTGTGTTCCGCCTGTCTGTTGACGGTTACCGCTGCGGTGTTTGTGTTAAAGTGTCTGTCTGTGTTGGCGGTTTCCGCCATGGTCGTAATTCCATTTTTTTGACCGCCAGTCTGTTAGCAGTATTACCGACACTTTATCACCGACCACCAGGGTTGTAATGAGGGCCTAAGTCTCCTGGGTCACTGAGTCCATGACCCATGAACTAACCATATTTCTTTTTAAAGCACTCTGAGGTGGAGCTGCATACTTCGCAGAAAAGACTCAAAACATTAATGGTTTTATATGCTTTATTACAATAAATTGAGACAACCAATACATTGCAATGTGTGAGTATATGCAATATCCATTTGAAAATAAATATTTGTGACTTTTTGACAAAGCTAATAGGTCTGCTTAATTTATCCCCATCAGTGTCTGAGGATGGGTTTCCGGGTTCCTTCAAATGGTGCTACTCACCCAGGAAGATGGAGCCACCAAGAGCAGCTCTGAGCCACAGGATGGGGCCCTACGCTAGGCCCACTACAACAAGCCAAATGTTGAATAAATATGCACCGACCCCTCATCTCTGGCGCACCCTGAAAGTTTGAAGAGGAGATTGTGATGGAGACCCGCACCCTCCATTTAATAATTTAGGCATGGTAAAATGGGCAATTATTCAGGTGCATTACTTGGGCCCGGTTGGGCCAATTTCTAAACCTTGGGCTTGTTTTACACCTAGTGACACATTCTAGCCACCTGGAGCATTTTGAACAAGCTTCTAGCCTCTAAATAGTGCTTTGCTAAGAACTGGTCTTAATCATGCCCTGCGCCAGCATTCTCTCTTGGCTCCTGGTGCTCTTCGCATTCTGAAGGGGGCATCTTGTGCAGCCTCTCTACTACCAGACATCAAAGCACCCTCCTTTCCACACTCCCAAGCCCAAAACCCTCCTTGTTTTCTTTCAAGGCACCTAGAGTGGCAGTGGAGTCCAGATCTTTGCTAGTTCAGTAGAGACACACTGAGACCAGGGAGTCAACTAGAGAAAATCCTTAGCATAGTATTAAGCAGCTTCTCCTTCCAGCTGTCCATGATTCTGGTGTCGCGTAGGCTCTCATTATCCTAATGAGACTACTGGATTTTGAGCGGCAAGATCGTTCACAGTGTGGGGTTCTCTCATACACAGTACGGTCTCACATAGAAATGACAAAGGCAGTTTAAGTTTTAAAGATTGGTTTAATAAAACAACTGCATTTTAGATAGCAAAGCGTGAGATGCAATGACCAGAACTACACAACACAGTAGGATTAAAAAAGTAATGATGAGAGTGAAGCACAAGAAAAAAGCTATCATAGTGCCGTTAGATTATGTTCTCTCCAAGTTATATTTCGAGCACAGCATGTGAAGCTCTAAGCCTGCCTTTCAGGTTCCCCCGGAAGGACATCAACCCTCATACCTGAGCAAAGGCCTGTAATCTGCATCAGCATCTTCAACCGGGCAGTCAGCATCTAGTTGTAGGTTCCTGGCCGAAATCTCCCTCTGACGTGTACTAGGACTAGGAAGTGTTTTTATAACTAACACGCAGATTTTCTAAGAAAAGGTCCCTACATAAGGATGTGTATTTTCAACGAATACTGGAGACTAAACTTCTACCACGTTTACCGGCAATCTACCAGACTGTAGCCTTGACTGAAGCACAGGGCGATCAAGAATGCATTATTTGAGAACACAGTGCTGAACTAAGCTAAACAGTGTGATAGAAGGAAATTAAAACAAGACCGTAAAACTGGTTATTGTAAAATAACAGTGCGAGGCTGAATAAAATATATCTAGGGCAAGGTGCACAGCGGCCTAGTATGTTTAACTAACATGCATGCAGCTATATTAAAAATGGCTACACTACACTGGTGCTATCCCCATGGAGGTCCACGATCTTGCTATCAGTCTCTTCCTTGTGCAGGGGTTTATAAGTGTGGATGGAAAGTTCTAGTTGCCATGTTCTCCTAGCCAGTCCTTAGATGCCACATCATCCCTCCTCCCATCCCAACCCTCCTGCACAACATTCTGGAACAACTCAATATGGCAGAACCCGTCTTCCCTTGTGAAGAGCATCTGAGCCCACCCACAGGCGTGGCCACTCTAAACCAATTCTTATGGCAGCCTCCCTCCCACTGGGATTGGAGCCAGCCTGACTGGAAGGACAATAGAGAGGGCAGGCCATAGTGTTAGCTATATCTCCCCATGACTGGCAGGGCCCTTTTGAAGTTAATCAAGTTACTAGGCACAGCCCCCAGGCAAGCCTGTCAAGGATAAAAACTGTTCCCTCCCCACACCCATGGCTTTTTGTCCACTGCCTGGGAGCATTAGACATCTCATTACAGGAGCGCCATCCAGCTGCCAGGTGACAGGTGAACAATGACAAAAATACCTTCAGAGGCATTAGGCAGAAACAATGGTAACTTTTTAAAAGTACCAGTTGTCTAATAAAGAGACAAAATTAGATTTTACTATAAAATGGGATTTCCAACAACTATAAAAATGAGTTCTCAAACTTGATCTAGCTGCTACCAATTTTAATTCAGGGTTAAAAGTCCAGCCTTCCCTTAAGGAAGCAGACAGCTTTGCTACAGTGTAAACAGCTTTTGAGGATATTTCACTGTGGGGGCATGATCAGCATTAACCTTTACATGCCCTATGTTTAAATGGCATATGCCCTGTTTGTTTGTGCATAAGGCCTATTTAGGGGTGACATGAATATTTAAAAGCAAGTTGGGGCCTGTCAGAAGGGGTTATTTTGAAAGGTTAAAGTTGCAGTTTAAAACTACCACAGGCATTTACCGGTATGCAGCTACCAGGCTTCACACAACAGTAGTCTTTCATGTACAGCTTCACATATGCCCACATGAATGTGCCCACATTTAATCAGCCCAGTGCCCCTTACCCTAGCAACTCAGCAAAGTCCATATTTTTAAGTGTAGACACTGGCTGTAAACACTCGGTCTAATTGCCATGAAATTACTATGAGTGAGACTCCCTCAACAATAAAAGTAAAGAAAACGGATGATCAACAGTGAAACATCCTTGTGGACTAAATGGGCAAAACCCATTTGCAACAGATACATTGCAGATTATTGAATAATACAGAATGTAGGGGTATCGCTCTGAGGCGATTTATCTTATACTGGTGTTGCAAGCATGACAGTGAAGTGGTATGCTACAATGCCCACCTAAGGAATGGGTGTAGTGTATTTTCCTAATCTAGGTAGTTTCCATAGAACCTGATAGAAAGCTTCTTTACATTAACAAATGTATACCTGTCAACCTCTTGACCTAAAGCTATGGGTCATGTAAAATCTTCAAGGTGTTAATCCCATTTAGGTGAATAGAAGACTGTCCACAAGTATAACATGTTCAATTACTTTAAGTCAACAAATCCTATAAGATGGTGTGACAATGATTGTATCATGTCTTCAGTAACACCACTTGCGATATCAATTATGTAAATTTGTTTTGCAGTTTTATAAAGCATAAACTCTGCCCAAGTGCATTGGAGTGAGTGGGTTGTAAGTGTGTCATTCTCCTATCAAATTACTATGCAACTGTACAGGATATAATGCACATTATCGCAGCTGGTTGTTTGCTGCATTCACTCACTAGCAGAGCGAAATGTTTTTTTTGCAGAGAGATTGCTGCAAGTCAGTGGTGGGTTCCACTGACTTCACTGAAGTGAAAAGAAGTGAAGGTGCAGGTCATATGGTAGAAGGACATGCAAAAGGGCATGTACATGTTGAGTATATGGTCTTGGAAGGAAAAAGCAGATGGTTAAAAAGGTAGTTTAAAGTAAATTCAGGGACCTACCCTACTCCAAGTACAAAATATGTTTTTTGGAACCCATTAAATTATTTCACCCAAAGCCCAACAAAAGTCTATCACAGCCCTGTTCGGGAATAATAATTTATTAGCCTTTTAGGGACTTGAAAACTTAGGGGGTCACTATGACCCCGGCAGTCAGCGTGAATGTGGCGGTAGTACCGCCAACAGGCTGGCGGTATTTACCACCACATTATGACATTGGCGGGTTGGCTGAAGTCACTGATAGGATGCCCCCACCTTTCCAAACACCCCCCGCCCCCCTGCCTCCACGCCCCCCCATTCACACACACGCAGACACACTCGTCCACACATACATACACACATGCATTCATCCATTCACACACACATCCGCACACTTCAAAACATACATGCAGACACGCATTCTGATTTCCATACAAACATGCACTCACACATCCATACATTCACGCACGCAATCTACACTAAACACAAACCCGCAGTCACGCACACACCCCCATACACACACACAACACCCCCCTGTCGGAGACCAGACTTACCTGGATCCAGGTGGTCTTCTGGCAGGAGACGGGACGGGGCGCTGCTATTGCCAGCAGCACCCGCCAGCATAACACCACCAGGCCGTATTATTTGCCATAATATGGCTGGTGGCGGTCTACTGACATGGCGCTGCTGGTGTTAGTAGCGCCACCTTACTGCCATCCGCCAGTATGGCCACAGCCGGATTTCCGTCCTTCATGTGGCGGATATCCGGCTGTGGTCATAATATGGTGGACGGATGGTAGCCGCGGCGATGGTCTTTTGACGGCCGTCTCCGTGGCGGTAGGCAGTTTTTACCACCAATGTTATGAGGGCCTTAATCTATTAATATTAAGTACCTGTACATGTTAGCTTTCTGTCACAATTCAGGAAAGCGTTTTGTGGTAAATAAAATATAAATGTTGAATTTTTCTGCTCATTACATGTTATTCCTGTTTGGATATTTTAAGGATCGTTTTTGGTGTGAAAAGTGCCGAGTTGCATTTTATTCTATCATTATGTTTATTCAAAATCTTAGTCAGCTATTTCTGGTACCATGCGGAAAGGTTAAAAAAGGTGACTTTTAAGTCAATAAAATTCCAGCTAATGCATTTTAAGGAAACGAATCACAAAAAGAAAAAAAAAAATACCTTGGAGTACACGCTGACATATTTATCTCAAGTATTTTGGTTTAGATACCAGTCTAACAACAATCAAAATGAGCAAGAGCTGTATTTTATTGATAACACGATTTGTTCAATTATATTTATATCAAGAAGCTAGATGTAATAATGCATTTATGTTTTATATACTTCTAATATTGTCAAAGTAAAACTTAATGGTTTCCTAAACATACACGTTTTGCCTGTTTTGTAAAGGAGCATTGTGATCTTGACTTTAACTCCGAATTTGACTTCATGATTTTGCTTAGGTGTTACTTTAATTAAATAGGTTGATCTTCTATGAATAATTTTGTATTGCTCAATAGATACTGGTCTATTCATTGCATGTATGGGAAATATAAAAACATTTTCACTGTCAAAACGAACCGCGTATATGTATAACGTAACTGACCTTTGTTATGTGGATCAGAAAAAAACTTTTTGAAATGTCTTCCTTTTTTGCCGTATTATGAAAAATAAGCGCAAAATAGTACTCTGTCCTAGAAATTAACATGGAATTGTTTTTATTTCGGCTAACTTATTTTATAAAGGGCTGCCTGAAATTAACAAAGCGCTGGGATGTAAAGTTGTTAAGTATTTCGACATACTATAAAGAGCAGTCACAAAGCAAGTCTAAAAAAAAAAAAAAAAAAATGCAGAAAATGAAAATTTACACCAGAACCAAAAATGAGAAAAAGGTGAAGTGCAGTGTGCATAGAATTCCAAAAATTAATTGTTGGAAAACGTATATACACTGCTTACTTCATGATCGACAACCCTGGCAAGGGCACACTACCTATGATGGGAGCCGGCGACAAGTATGTTCTGAAGAGACATCATATCCATTGCATGAAGTCATGTAAGCATGCTTCTCACTTAGGGGGTTATTACAACTTTGGAGGAGGTGTTAAAACGTCCCAAAAGTGACGGTAAAGTGACGGATATACCACCAGCCGTATTACGAGTCCATTATATCCTATGGAATTCGTAATACGGCTGGTGGTATATCCGTCACATTTGGGACGGATTAACACCTTCAAAGTTGTAATAACCCCCTAAGTGCCTTGTACATGTAGGCACGACGTTGTACTACTAGTATTCGAGCAGGCAGGTAGATTGATTAAGCTGACCGTTATTCAATCACTAGGACTATGTTCTCAATGCTAGACAATGCTGGTCTTTCTAGTTATAACCCAGTGCAGTCTGGGTGTTGCAGAATTGGTTTGCTTCCATTGAGGTTACCTAACGGACCCGGAAGCAGTGATGTATACGGTTGAATGTAGATTGACAAATGCAAATTAATATTTCAGCTGAGGGTATATGTGACTACAATGATCCTTTACAAAGACACGAGCATGGTTGTAAGGGTTTGTCTAGCCAATTATTGCGTCGGTACCTACAATAATATATGCAGCAAAATAAGTCAGTCTACACAAAACGTTAAATTCCTCCAACTCCTTCGTGCTGAAAAGCCCTGAATCTATGACGATCACTTAGTTGTCTCAGGACCAAGATTATTTAAGACACATTCAATTCCACTATATTCAAGCAATACCCCAAATACCTTCATATTTAAGAAGCACATAAATAAGGACCTCATGTTACACAGTGGAACGTCTGAGGGGAGAACATATTTGGTAAGAGTCAAAGCAAAGTTTTCTTCACTGGAACGTTTCAAAGATTTCCAGAAAATATGAGGTAGAATCAGTGCTTTATTTGACATAGTGGTTTCTGCTGCTGTGCACTGGCACTTGTCACCACTGGAACTTGACAGTCTGCCACATACTGTCACTGTCTAATAGAGATGAGGAGTGTAACAGTTGTTTATTAATTCAACATGCATTAAAAACGACTAATACCTGTCACCCAAGTCTTTCTTAGAGCTCTGAGGGCCCGTAATAGTGTGAATTGTCAAAAAAGTGTGATGGTTAGTAGTTGTGTTGGTACAGTCATTGCCAGCACTGGCAGGGGCAATGAGTGGTGAAAGCTGCAGTGCTTCTAGAGAAGGGAGCTGGCACTTATGTTTTTACAACTGAAGCACTTCTTTTATGAATCTTCCTATCCCAGCAATTGGCTCCTTCAGTTCCAACAATCTGAAAAATATTAACTAATAAAACCACTGGCAGCCTTCAATCTCACCCATTCTGTCACCCTGGTAGCCTGTGAGCTGTATTCTTATGAAAATATCCACGTAGAATCTCCCTGGTGCACGTTTGAACATTTTAAATGTTTGTGGACATTATGCCCAATACTAGTTCCAGTAAGGACTTCCAGTATCAGAACGACAAGGATACTCACACTTAAGGCTTTTTACAAATTAAGGACTGGGAAGAATGCTGTCAATAGCGCAAACCCAAATATCTAGTTGATTTTCCAATATTTCCAGTTACTAATAATCCACATAAACATATAACCACTGCCTAGTTGCATGTGATTTGACATGTGGATGCAAAGTCTTCTCATACAGGACAATTAAATGCATGTAATGTTGGACCCATAAATTCAATCCTAACTGATGACACCATAAGGTCTGGAAAATTTTGATGACCATAACCAAAAGATTTCAAACCCATCCAATTCACATGTAGATCCTTTACTTCACTGACAACATGAAAGAAGACTTGGATGAGAATTTCCCTGCTCTAATGTTCCTTACCAGAAATCTTCATTAGGCCAATTATCCTTCCTTGCTCTTCTACTTACTCTATGATTTGGCCACACCACCCCACAGACATCACATGACTCATCAATAACACTACAAGACTTTCTAGTTCAACTCGTGTCCTCCCGTCCCTTCCCACACACCACCTTCTCACCTAGGATTAAAATGAGGAGGAGGACGACTAACCACCATCCTGTCACCCCAAAGCATCAAAGGTTGAGGTTGTGATAACAGGAGGGGAAGAATTGGAGTAATGAAGATTACAGGTACCTCATGCCAGTCCTTGTAATACAATACCCCCAAAGTAAGAAATCACAACCTAATATCCAACAATAAAGCACATGACTAATGTAATGCGACACATCTATTTTAAATCAACAATTAAGCCATTACAGGAGAATTCTAAGTGGGAAGAGTGGAAAGAGCAGAATTAAGATCCTGAGATCCAAATCGCAATGATTTTCGATTCAGTAAACTCAATCAGTAGTGCCTCACAAATGTTTAAGAGCCTACATGGGTTGCTGCTTCTCAAACAACTCAAATGGAGACACCTCCTGCTTTTGCCCAAGAGGCTGGCATTGTATTAGTGAAACATCCCTGAAACGATTCAGGTAAAGAAATGTCTTGTGATTCATAAGAACAACCAATTTTATCTACTGACCCAGAGAATGCATAAAAGATATACATCCTTTGAAAGGACAAAAATTAGCAAAAACACTTGCCACAGTCTGTAGTGGGCTGAACGAGCAATACAAATCTTTCACTGCTCAAGTGGCATCTACATGACGCCATGCTTCTTATGTGGGGAAAAATCTAATCTCCTGGGGAAAAAGAAGAAGACACTGTAAAAAGAAAAACAATTTTTAAACGTATAATTAGTTTATCAGGAATATATGCAGATGAGGAGATTAAATAGACAAGGATCCTAATGCTAATCTGCAAGCCTAAGAACTTCAAATAAACCTCCTCTAATGGCTCGAAAGGTGAAAGCTTCAAATTCAAAGGAGTTAAACGCAAGTCTCAAGCAGGAACAACTGGCTTATGTTGTAAGCAACATGGGGGAAAAACATTCTGAGCAGTCATGCCTTATTTTTTGTGTATATTATGTTATACTGAAGTGTATAGTACACTCAAGAGGGTATCGTCAGAACGGAACCCTCCTTCCTCAGGATCTGCCCGGGATGTTAACAAGGCCAACCTCCAGGCACCTCCAACTGTTGCGCCGCACCGCGCGGCGCGAGCCGAGCGTTCGGCACAAGCCGGGCGTTCGGCTCGGGCCGCGCTTCGCGTCCTTAAGACGCGGCGCGCCCCGAGCCTTTCCTGCACCCTACGAGGCCCCAGACCTTACATGGGGCCTCGCTCTGCTCATTCTCTCCGCATTGTTGGGGTCTCCTGACCCCTCTTACCTGTTCTTGCTCCTTCTTCTTTCTTCTTTCTTCTTTCTTTTTTCCTGGATCTGTTTGTTGCACTTTCCTTTATGTTTTTTCCCCCTTCCCAGGTTACCTTTCTCTTCCCAGCATTCCTCATTCCCTATTCTCTATGGTTTCTACTCCATTCTGTTCTATCTACTTTTCCCTACCTAAGATGGTGTCCTTTTTCTTCCAGTGAGTCACTTCCTGTTTCTTGGTATATAAGGGAGGTGTTTTCTTCTTTTCTTTGCGCTGCAACACTCTCTGTTCAGATGGTGTCTTCGCTCCTGATTTCCTAGCTTTTTGGTTCTGGAATTCGCCAATTCTGTGTATTTTGAATTCAGTTCTTTTTGATTCCTGTCTTCTGTTCTTGTTTTCAGGAATCATTCTGTTGGAGGATTTTTCCCCTTTTTCGGAAGGGGTTTTTTCCCTCTGGCGCTATTTTCTGAAGGTCACGGTCTGTTCTTGGCGTATCCATTGCCTACAGCACCATGGCTACCAGAAAGAGTCGCCCCTTTTTGGGCCAAAGCCGAACACTCAAGATCCACGCCACAAGATCTGCAGATTCCAGGCGCAAGCAACACGTAAGTCGTGACAGATTGCAGCGCCAAACCATCCCGACGTCTTCAAACACCATGGATGACACAGTGGTGGCTGCTGCAGATCCGGATCAATCTCTTCTGACGACGATTCAGCAACAAGCGCAAGAATTAAAACAACTACGCAGTGAGAATGCTGCGTTACGACAGGCTTTGGCTTTCCGCAGCAGTGATGTTCCGACGCTCTCCTCTTCTACCCATCGTTTTTCCGGTGAACCAACCAAACTGCGTGAGTTCCTTGATTCATTAACAGTGTACTTCGCCTTCCGACCCACCCAATTCTCCCACGACAGAACAAAGGTGGGTTATCTCATCAGTGCCTTATCCGGTCCTGCCTTGGCCTGGGCAACCCCATTGGTATCATCCAACGATCCGGTATTGTCGGACTATTCAGCCTTCGTGAATCGCTTCAAGCAGATGTTTAGTCGTCCTGGATTGGAGGCCTCAGTGGAAGAAGCCTTATGCGACATTCAACAAGGCTCACAAGATGTCCTTCAATACATAACACGTTTTCGTCAGCTAGCAGCAGAGACCACCTGGGTGGAACGTACTTTGGTGACTTTGTTTTGTAGAGGACTCAAAGAAGAGATAAAGGATGAATTAGTACATTCCACCAGAGTGGAAGATCTTCGTGGCCTGATGGATCAAGCCCTTTCCATTGAGTATCGCCTTCAAGAACGGAGAGCAGAGAAGAGAAGGAATAAGGGTCTTTCCAACCAAGCACTTCACGAGTTTATCCGCATCGTTCTGAGGAACCTCGCCCTCCTGCTAGAGACATCGAAGGAGAACCCATGCAGGTGGATACTACTTGAGGCCCTCTCTCCGCTAGCGAGCGGGAAGACAGACGAAAGAAAGGGTTGTGTCTGCACTGCGGTTCTGCCGGACACATGCTTCATACCTGTCCAGTACGTCCATCAAGGCCATCGGGAAACGCCACTTCCCGTCCTCTGTAAGAAGGGAGGGGACGGGATTATCAGCTATACCTTCCATCAGTTCCTTTAATGACAATCCAACATCCTTGTTCATAGTACCCGTCATGTTACAATTTCCTGACGGCCGTCAAGAAAAGACTATGGCATTACTAGATTGTGGAGCTAGTGGTATTTATATGGATAAGAAGTGGGCCACTACTCAACAAGTTCCTACACAACCTAAGGAAATTCCCGAACAAGTGCATACAGTGGACGGATCCTTGATATCCTCGGGTCCTGTTGATACTACTACCCTGATGCTGAGTTTACAGATCGGTAACCATCAAGAACACATCTCCTTTGATCTTATAACATCCCCCAACCATACTATCATTCTTGGAATTCCGTGGTTCATCAGACATAATCCATATGTGAATTGGGTAACCCGGACGGTCTCCTTGTCTTCACAGTTTTGTTACGAACACTGTTTTGCTTCTGACAAGTATTGGTCACCTAAGAGATCAATAATTACGGAAGGTACCACCAGTTCTTCCATTAATACCGTCCAAGGAGTCCCTGAACACTATTTGGAATTTCAAGATGTTTTTCAAAAACCATCCAGACCTGTGTTACCTCCACATCGAGACTTCGATTGTGCTATTCCCTTAGAACCTGGGACTATCGTTCTTTTTGGAAGGATGTATTCCCTTACAGAACCTCAAAAGGAAGTACTAAAGGAGTATTTGGAAGAAAATATACAGAGCGGTCTTATTGTTCCATCGTCATCTCCGGCTGGGGCTCCTCTCTTTTTCGTACCCAAGAAGACAAAGGATCTTCGTCCTTGCCTGGATTTTCGAGGCCTGAATAAGATAACTATTAAAGATCGTTATCCTTTGCCTCTCATCAGGGATATTCTAGAGGCAGTCAGAGGGGCTCAACGGTTTACCAAACTAGATCTACGGGGAGCCTACCATCTTTTACGCATTAAAGAAGGAGATGAGTGGAAAACAGCATTTAGGACCCCATTTGGTCACTTTGAATACAAAGTAATGCCTTTTGGTCTCACTAATGCCCCCGCAATCTTCCAGAGATTTATGGACTCAGTGTTTTCTGATCTTCTGAACCAGACAGTTGTAATTTACCTAGATGATATTCTTATTTATTCTAGAAATCCCAAACTCCATTCTTCCCATGTGAAACAAGTCCTTCAAAGACTCCGGGCACATCAACTATTTTGCAAAACAGAAAAGTGTGAGTTTGATAAGACGGAAGTCAAATATCTGGGTTATCATTTAAGTCCCACCGGCATAGCTATGGATCAAGAAAAAGTACAAGCTATTCTAGATTGGCCTTCTACATCTTCTATTAAAGAAACACAATGTTTTCTAGGATTAGCAAACTTCTATCGGCAATTCATCTTAGACTTTGCGAAACAGACTAGCCATATAACTCACACTTTAAAGAAGGAGAATTTAACAAAAGGGTTTGTCTGGACTAAGGCGGCCGAAACAGCCTTTCAAGATTTAAAGAAGGCATTCACTCAAGCTCCCATCTTAAGACATCCAGATACCAACAAACAACTTATTGTCGTTACCGATCCTACTTCAACAACAAGAGGATGATGGTCTTGAACATCCTGTTTTCTATTTGTCTCATACTCTCTCTATAGCAGAACAACATTACTCAGTATTGGAAAGAGAATTATTGGCTCTAAAAACAGCTTGCCTAGAATGGAGACAGTTTCTGATGGGTTCCAAGGAGCCTTTTGAAGTGAGAACAGACCACCGTAATTTACAATGTTTAAGAAATTTTGTATGCCAGAATAGTCGTCAAGCTCGTTGGGCCTTTTTCTTCAGCCAGTATGATTTTTACATTACTTATATTCCTGGCTCCCAAAACATTCTGGCTGATGCTCTGTCTCGCCGTTATCCAGATTGTACTCCTGCCCCATCTCAACATCTTCTGGAACCTAGTAAGATCATTGGAGTAGCTCAGTCTTTTCTGGAGGAGGTACAACTGGAATACTCCAATCTGTCTGATCACGAACAAGAGAACTTAAGGCCTCTATTACATAAGAGACAAGGATACTATTATTATCAAGACCTGTTATTCCTCCCTACTAACAGAGTTAGAGAAAAAGCATTACAAATGTGTCATGATTCACCGGTTGCTGGTCATAGAGGCATCAAGGCCACACAAGAACTTCTTTCACGATTTTTCTGGTGGCCTACCTGGAAACTGGATATTGAAAGATACGTTCAGGCTTGTCCCACATGCGCTCAAGTCAAGATTCCCCGTACCAGACCTGCAGGATTACTCCAGCCCTTGCCTGTTCCGCCAACTCCATGGCACACCATCTCTACTGATTTTATGTGTTCGCAACCACCTTCAGCAGGAAACCGGGTAATCATGGTCACTGTGGATTCCTTTTCTAAAATGGCTCACTTCACTGCCCTGAAAAAGCTACCTACATCCCAAGAACTAAGTCAGATATTCATCGACCATATCCTCCGTCTTCATGCACTTCCACATACCATCATATCTGATAGAGAACCTCAGTACATTTCCAGGTTTTGGAGATATTTTTGTAAAACACTAAGGGGGTGATTCTAACATTGGCGGGCGGCGGAGGCCGCCCGCCAATGTTCCCCCGTCAAAATACCGCTCCGCGGTCGCAAGACCGCTGAGGGTATTTTGAGATTTGCCCTGGGCTGGCGGGCGGCCGCCAAAAGGCCGCCCGCCAGCCCAGGGCAAATCTACCTTCCCACGAGGACGCCGGCTCAGAATTGAGCTGGCGTAGTGGGAAGGTGCGACGGGTGCAGTTGCACCCGTCGCGTATTTCAGTGTCTGCTTTGCAGACACTGAAATACTTTGTGGGGCCCTCTTACGGGGCCCCTGCAGTGCCCATGCCATTGGTATGGGCACTGCAGGGGCCCCCAGGGGCCCCGCGGCACCCCCTACCGCCATCCTGTTCCTGGCGGGAGACCCGCCAGGAACAGGATGGCGGTAGGGGGTGTCAGAATCCCCATGGCGGCGGAGCGCGCTCCGCCACCATGGAGGATTCTGTAGGGCAGTGGTAAACCGGTGGGAGACCGCCGGTTTACCCTTTCTGGCCGCGGCTGAACCGCCGCGGTCAGAATGCCCTTGGGAGCACCGCCAGCCTGTTGGCGGTGCTCCCGTGGTCGGTGACCCTGGCGGTCACCGGCCGCCAGGGTCAGAATGACCCCCTAAATATCGATAGAGCCCTGTCATCGGGTTTCCATCCTCAGACCAATGGACAGACCCAACGTCTGAACCAAGGATTAGAGCAATACCTTCGCTGTTTTTGCAATTCTACCCAAAGCAACTGGAACACTTATCTCTCTCTTGCTGAATTCTCATACAATAATTCTATCCATAGTGCCTCCAAGGTCACTCCTTTTTTCTGTTCCTATGGCTTTCATCCTACCTCTTTCCCTACTTCTTCTCGGTCTCCCTCTCCCCTGCCCGCTATCACTTATTTCTCCAAACGACTTTTACAAATCCATAGACTAATTCGATCCAATCTATTACGCACCAAGAGATATATGAAGAAAGTAGCAGACAAGAAACGTAGGACCACTCCGGACTACCATCTACAAGATAAAGTTTGGCTTTCTTCTAAATTCTTACCCTCACGTCTTTCTCAGAACAAGTTCACACCTCGCTACTACGGGCCTTTCCGTATTCTCCATTCGATTAATCCTGTCACTGTCCGTCTTCACTTGCCTCACACGTGGAAGATTCATCCAGTCTTTCATGTCTCTCAGCTCAAACCTTATGTGCAGGACCCTTACTCTCGTCAGTTTTCTTGTCCTCCTCCTGTATTAGTGGATGATGTTCCTGAATATGAGGTTCAGGAAATTTGTGACTCTCGTCTTTTTCACAAACGTCTGCAGTATCTGATTCATTGGAAGGGTTATCCTCTCAGTGAATGTTTTTGGGAAAATGCATCTTCTGTTCACGCACCTCTTCTGATTCAGTGCTTTCACTGTTTATTTCCTTTCAAACCGGGGCCTTCGGGAGGGGGACCTACTGTCGCGCCGCACCGCGCGAGCCGAGCGTTCGGCACAAGCCGGGCGTTCGGCTCGGGCCGCGCTTCGCGTCCTTAAGACGCGGCGCGCCCCGAGCCTTTCCTGCACCCTACGAGGCCCCAGACCTTACATGGGGCCTCGCTCTGCTCTTTCTCTCCGCATTGTTGGGGTCTCCTGACCCCTCTTACCTGTTCTTGCTCCTTCTTCTTTCTTCTTTCTTTTTTCCTGGATCTGTTTGTTGCACTTTCCTTTATGTTTTTTCCCCCTTCCCAGGTTACCTTTCTCTTCCCAGCATTCCTCATTCCCTATTCTCTATGGTTTCTACTCCATTCTGTTCTATCTACTTTTCCCTACCTAAGATGGTGTCCTTTTTCTTCCTGTGGGTCACTTCCTGTTTCTTGGTATATAAGGGAGGTGTTTTCTTCTTTTCTTTGCGCTGCAACACTCTCTGTTCAGATGGTATCTTCGCTCCTGATTTCCTAGCTTTTTGGTTCTGGAATTCGCCAATTCTGTGTATTATGAATTCAGTTCTTTTTGATTCCTGTCTTCTGTTCTTGTTTTCAGGAATCATTCTGTTGGAGGTTTTTTCCCCTATTTCGGAAGTTTTTTTTTCCCTCTGGTGCTATTTTCTGAAGGTCACGGTCTGTTCTTGGCGTATCCATTGCCTACAGCACCGTGGCTACCAGAAAGAGTCACCCCTTTTTGGGCCAAAGCCGAACACTCAAGATCCACGCCACGAGATCTGCAGATTCCAGGCGCAAGCAACACGTAAGTCGTGACACCAACTCTGAGATGCTATGACAGCACATGGGTGATCACTATGAACATGGTGGTCTGGACCGACACGCCGGCGGTCATTACCGCCAACGGCATGGCTGTCCAGACCACCATATTCTGAACACAGTAGCGAACTGGTTGCAAAGCAGCCATTTTACTACCACCCACCACCTGGCCAGATTCGACCGCCGGGCCAACTGAGCACATTCGACCCGGCAGTGGAGGCCAGACAGGTGGTGGGATTATGATCCCATTTCCACCAGGGATTCCCTGGTGAGTTACCCCGCCAGGTAATCCCTGGCGGAAAGCATACAGGAGACAGGAATAATCATTCCTGCCACCTGTATGTGACATGCCAGGCCCCTCCCCCCTTTCCACTATAAAAAGCCCCTATAACAGCCCCCACCCCTGAACTCTGAAAACCCACCCCCCAACCCTCCACCCCCAAAACCTCATGTAGGTCCCCCCACCCAACCCTCACTAACCTCACACCTACATAAAGGTCCCCCAAAACCCCAACCCCCTACATCCACATGCACCCGTTCACGTACATGCACACGTGCATACATTCAGACACATCCCCCCACATACACTCATGCACACCCCGTGCACTCACACTCACATACACACCCTCCTTCCCTCTCGGACAGCATTTACCTCTTCCGTCGCGCTGCTCTGGGAGGGAACGGGCTCCCTGGATGCTGCTCCGCCGCCATTGCCACCTCTCCATACACTGCCACGCCTATAAGTGCTTCATTATAGGCGTGGTGGTGTATGGAGTGATGTGGCGGTGAGGGTGGAGCAGCATCCGCCACCGACCGCCAGCTTGGCGGCACTCACCGCCATCAATAATGACCCCCATAGTCTTAGAGAGAACAGGTGAGGGGAAAGGGATTGGGGATGGGAACAGCAAGGAGGAAGACTTGCAAAAATAAAAGATTAAAAACAACAACAAAATAATTTAACAATGATATTAATGGAATAGAGCCTCTTGAATCTAACCTAAACACAATCTGTGAAAAGCTTAACGGATAATCTGGAAATAAGGCTCTTGTGCTTTATCTACTTTGATTATTCGTTAAACAATAGAGCTTATATGAAGAGCCTCTGGACTGTTTTTGAGCTCTCTATACTTTCCTTTAAAACACAGTAAATCATACTCTTTACTATACATCAGCATTCCATAGTCTATGAATCAACAAGAAAGCACCTAAAAGCTGTTCACACACAGAAGGAAGCGCTGGAAAGTCAATTACTACGTGCGCTGAAACTCCATTGCAATTGTCAAATTCCTTTCACAAATAAATATTATAAACATTTTAAAATTCATGTACACATTTTCAACAATTGTGGATTGCCAAAATTACAATACGCTGGACACTTGTGCATATAACTAAATGCTGTCTCACACGCTCGATGCAATCGCGTACAACCGTATGCAGTTCCTACACTCCTTTTCATTACCAGTCAAAGCACTGCCTTCTCTGTATTAAATTCCCCCTTATCGAAAACAGAGGAGGAACAAACCTCCTGGTCGGAAACTGCCACAGGAAACAAATCTCGATGAGATGCACTGAAGAAGGATCTGCTCAAACTCCACTCGGCAACACCGCCAGAAGAATAGTAAGTGTGAGGCGCTGGGTGTGGCAGCTTTTATAGCCTCCTGCCACACCCAAGATAACTGCTCTGGGGATATCTGGTAAATGTAGTCTTTACCCAGACTACTTAGCTGCAATGAAAACAGACATACTAAAATGGGCATTCCGTAGTACATAGGCAACACCAGTTCATACTCCGCACATACAGCAACAATGTAACTACTGGGGCAACACCAGTTTGTACTCAGCGCATACAACAACAATGTAACCACCACTGCGCGGATGCAGCTTCATGTGATTTGCCACATCTAACCTTAGAACATAAGTGTGCAAGCGCTTGTGAAGTGTTTCCAATGATGCATGGGGCGGGCCCTAGGTTGGGCACCACCCTAGATCTGACTGGTATCCAGGCACTTGGGCATATGTGTAGGTTTACGGTCCCCAAGGAACTTATATTTAAAGCCAGGTTTTCAGCCTCTTGCGGAACTCAGGAAGTTCCATGCCTTTGGTGTATTGTAAAAAAATGAGACCTCCTGTTTTGGTTTTGCAGGTGTGGGGCATGTGTGCAAGAGAGTGAGGCACAGCCTGGTGGGTTGGTGAAAGTGTATGCAGCTGTTCAGGCATTCTGGTCTTGTGTTTTGTAGGCTTTTGTATGTGTGTGAGAGAAGTTTTAAATGGCTGTGCTTGTGAATGGGGAGCCAGTAATGCGGTGTGATGTAGGTTTGGCATGGTATGTTGATTATGAGACTTGCAATGTTGTTCTGGATGGCCTGTAGTCTATTTAGTTCTTTGGAGATTCTGGCTGAGGGTGTCTTGCCATAGTCCAGCCTGTTGGCAATGAGAACACCAGGCAGACCGTCACACAAGCACAGTGGCAACCATTTAAAGATTTTTCACAGCATGCATAGGCTGTGGAAGAAGAAGGTGCACACTGCATTTACTTAAGCAGCCATGTTGAGCTGGTCATCTAGAATCATCCCTAGATTTTTTGCGTAGTCTGTGGGTGTTGGTCCGAGCTCTAACAGCCACAAAGTGGAGTCCCATTGGGACGTCTTCTTGCTAAAAAACAGTACTTCTGTCTTGTAGGAGTTGAGCTGCAGGCCGTTGGTTAAGTTGGTTGTTGCAGCAGTTGTTTTGTCCATCAGGGAGAGGAAGAGGTGGGTGTTACTGGCATAGGAGATAAGAGATCTCTTGTGATCAAATAATGTAGGCAAGTGTCTCATGCATATTTTGAAAAGGATGGGGCTGAGGGACGATTCCTGTGGGACTCCGCATATCAATTTTTAGGTCTCTGATGTGAAGGGTGGCAGCCTGACTCTTTGGGCTCTTCCCATGAGCAAGGAACAGAGCCATCTGAGAGCGGATCATTGGATCACAAAGAGGTCAAGCAGGCTGAGGGCCGCTGTTTCTTCTTGGCCAAGGATGATTCAAATGCTATTGGTGCCTGTGATAAGTGCTGTTTTTGTGCTGTGTTTTTTATTCTGAATACTGATTGAGTGTCGTTTAGAAGACAGTGAATTTTGAGGAGGGCTGTAAGTTGTTTGGTGATGGCCTCAATCATTTTGGCTGGATAGGGAAGAAGGGGGATGGGTCAGAAGTTGCTCAGTTGTTTCAGGATGGCTGTGGGCTTCTTGAGCAGGGTGTTTATTTCTGCAAGTTTCCAGTCATCTGGGAAAGTAGCAGATGGGAGGGAGGTGATGTGGGCCAGGGTGGTGTTGATTGGTGGGGTTCCAAGGTTGTAGATATGGTGACTGTATAGGTTGGTTGGGGCCCCTGAGTAGATGGTCCGCATGATGGCTGCTGTCTCATTTCTGGTAAGGGTTGCCATTTGGTCTGGGGGCCATCTTTATTGGTGGTAGGTTGGTTAACATTGAGTTCTCTGGGGTTGGGTTAGTGTGCGAAGTTACTGTAGTTGTTTGTGATTTTGTTGTTGAAAAAGTAGGATACGTTGATGTAGAGTTGCTGGGAGGCAGCGATGTTGGTGACAGTGGCTGAGGTGAAATCCTTAATGAGCGAGAAGATCTCCTTGCAGCTGTTGCAGCTTTCTTCAATGTGGTTCACTAGTGCATTTTTCATGGTGCCTAATTTGCTGGTGGTAGCATCTGAATGCAGCCTTGTAGGTAGTTTTTGGTGGTGTCATGGGTGGCTCTCAATTTCCTTTCTAGCTGTTAACTGTGTCATTTGGTGTCTCAGAGATGTTATGTGCATTAGCTGGCCTGCTTGCTTGCATTATCTACTATGCTTGTTGAGTGATGGGTAAGAGTGATTAAGTGGAGCTCTTGATCCAGTTGTTGAAGTTGTTGATGTCTTTGTCGAAGTAGTCTGTGGGGCTAGTCTGCTTCTGAGATTTTGTCCCAGCTGCGGCTTGGAATACCAAACCTGATAGGGGTGTTGACTTGGTGTGTTGATTTGAAAGTGGGGGATGGAGTGCTCGGTCCATATGAGTGGTGTAGTGGAGCTATATTTGATGCTGTCCCTTGTGGTGAGGATGGGATCCAGTGTGTATCCCTTGGTGTGTGTTGGTTTATGAATGAGCAGGGTGGGTCTGAAGTTGTTCATGCTTTCAAGGAGTGCTGTGGATCAGGGTCATTTCCAGGGGTCAGTTCCCAGTCAAAGTTGAGGTCACCAAGGAGAATGTAAACTCTTGAGTTGATAAATGTGGCCCGTGATCCGGTCGGTTGGTAGGTGAGGGTTCCATTCAGGGTGACATTTTCTGAGATTTGCAGCTCGTAATGCTGGTTTTCTATGAATGGGGGTGGCATTCTCAATGGATGTTGTACATTTGATGAATGTCTTGTAGAATATAGCAAAGACTCTCCTGGCTTGTGAAGGAGGTCCTGTTGAGCGATCTTTTATCATGCTAGGACTGTCGGAAACTGATGAGGGGTTGAGCCAGATCTCTGTGATAAAGAGGATATCAGGTGTGTTGCTGTTCAGCAGGTCCCATACATCGGCTTTCAATGACTGGGAGACACTTTTTGTTGCCTTCAAGTCGTTGAGAGTGAACACTGACAATTCCAGACCAAAAATATCCTGGAAGAATTGCAGGTTACATTTAGGCTCCAAGAACAGGGATTAAGGGATTTGACTGCTGATATAAGGAAAAAGTAGAACTAGGGATGGGCAAAGGATCGCCGTGTGGAATGATAGCAAAAGTCCTGAATTGAAGCTGCAAGAAAAGAGGAGAGACCTACATGTTGGAGGACCCTCCTTTCATTTTCCAGACTGACACACAGAAATCGTTTCATACCATCTGAGACAGTGGATAAGGGTCTTGAGGAAGAATCTACTCCAAAGCCTGAGTCATTTGTCTTGAAATTTTTTCAGTGAAAACATTCCCATTTGTAGCTAGAATGGAACAATTCAAATCAAGTCTGCCCTTTCTCTGTGATAAGACAATATCCTGACAATCAGTGGAATCAGAGGAAATGCATGCAAACTAGCAGGAAACCACAGAGGGGATAAATACATCAACTTCCTAAGCTCCCATTTCTAGAACATTGTAGAGGTATTATAAAAGAAGAGCATTCTCCGAGCTGACAAAGATACTTCCCACTGGAGTTCTGAATGTCCTGCAAACCTCAAGAAAGTCTGCCAGGAATAGGTTGAAATCATGGCAAGAAGAATAAACTCTGGAAAGTCAATCCCTCTTAAATTGCGAAACCCCTGAATAAGGGAAGCTGGCAGGCCAAAATATTATTTTCTGCCTACCTGCACATCTGAACCGCAGATGCAGCAGGAGCTAAAGAGCCCTTTCTGGAATATTTGTAAGTGTACAATTTTGCTTCAGTGTTGTCAGTCTGCTTAAAATCTGTCTGGTCTAATATCTTTTACAGAGATTCAAAAAAACTCTGTCAGTTGTTGAAAGTTCTCTCCAGCTGGATGAACAACCTATTTCTGACTGGAACAACTGAGCATGAACTGAAAGGGACCCCAGAGGGGCTTCCATCCTATGTTGATGGTATCTGGGGTAACAATCAGAGGGAAGATTGATGTAGAGCCTCCTTGTTCTGTGCATTTTGAAAATAAACACTTAGGGCTGTCCTTTACTGAAGAGCACACTAGAATCCATATGTCGTAGTTCAGCCAGGAAGGGGGCCAACACTGGAGAATCTGTTTGACTGGCAGCCTCAAATCCAGAAAAGCCTAAGGAATGACAAACACAGGACACCTGCAGAAAAAAGATAAAGCACATTTTAAAAAAACAGTGTTGGGATACCATCTGTATAAGAGCTTAAACTAGATCCCTTCTGATCTAAAGCTCAGATAATCTGCTTTTTACCCAATGCCTTTTCCTGGCTGCAACACTGGACTGAGCAGGAGGTTGACTGGTGACATCTCAATATGGATGCCCTTGGGTTGGAGAAGAAGACAAGCCTCTTTGCTGTCTGGAACCATCATGATTAGTGCTAGGTCCTGGGTTGTGTCAAACAGGATTTAATGC
Organism: Pleurodeles waltl; assembly: GCF_031143425.1. Lineage (NCBI taxonomy): Eukaryota > Metazoa > Chordata > Amphibia > Caudata > Salamandridae > Pleurodeles > Pleurodeles waltl. The sequence goes on along the minus strand of NC_090446.1, from coordinate 725,596,383 downwards.
CATTTGAGAGAAGTCCATCTTCTTTTCAAGTTTGGCAAACCTTGACAGTAACCGGTAACACTCCTGCTAATATAGGAAAGTAGGCTAACTAGTCATCCAGGTAATGTGCACCATGATTCCCGAGTTGTGAGGAGTGCCATCAATGGGGCTAACACCTTTTGGAATGTCCCTGGAATTATGGCAGTCTGAATGGAGGCACTTGAACTTGCCAGTGGAGACTTTGAACACAGAACCTCAAATATTGCTGACAGCTTGCTTGAATTAGAATGTTGAAAGATATTTTGGCACCCATCAACTCCTTTGGAGTAATACGAGAAAAAATGTAAGTTTTCTATGTTGAAATGAGTCTTATGAAGCCATTTATACAAGACCTTTAAGGCAGATGATTGGTCTCAAGTCTTATGAAGCTTTCAACATCAGAAATACTGATGACAAAACACCCTTGTTTTTTCCCCTCAGAGACTCTGGAGCTATAACTACACGCAACCAGCTGGTCATGTCCACACGGAGGTCTAATACATCTTCCACAAGGTATTCATGCTTGACGAATGTGTGACTACAGAAGGTACAACCACCGGCACGAACATGAAGCCTTAGTTGAAGTTAGGGAACCACAACTTGCATTTGTCCACTTCATACTCTTTCTAGCAAGCTTAAACAGTAGAGACAGGGATCCCATTTGCTTTGATGAACACCCCTGACTTGTATCAGCACTGGAGATTACAGAAACATGTTGCCCTAGTACATATGGTCAGGTCATTAGCCCATTCACAGCTAATTCCCCCCCCCAGCGCAAGTGTGGGCACTTTTTTGGCTGTTTAGTGTAGTTTGTGCTATGCGCTCCAAAACATTGGGGGTCATTCTGACCCTGGCGGCCGGTGGCCGCCAGGGCCACCGACCACGGGAGCACCGCCAACAGGCTGGCGGTGCTCCCACGAGCATTCTGACCGCGGCGGTTCAGCCGCGGTCAGAAGCGGAAAGTCGTCGGTCCCCCGCCGACTTTCCGCTGCTCGGGGGAATCCTCCATGGCGGCGGAGCGCGCTCCGCCGCCATGGGGATTCTGACACCCCCTACCGCCATCCTGTTCATGGCGGGTGGATGGCGGTAGGGGGTGCCGCGGGGCCCCTGGGGGCCCCTGCAGTGCCCATGCCAATGGCATGGGCACTGCAGGGGCCCCCGTAAGAGGGCCCCGCAAAGTATTTCAGTGTCTGCTTTGCAGACACCGAAATACGCGACGGGTGCAACTGCACCCGTCGCACCCCTGCAACTACGCCGGCTCAATTCTGAGCCGGCGTCCTCGTTGCAGGGGCATTTCTCTTTTGGAGAGCGCCCGCCGGCCCAGAGGAAATGTTTGAATGGCCGCCGCGGTCTTCTGACCGCAGTGCGGTCATTTGGCGGCGGTACCTTGGCGGACGGCCTCCGCCGTCCGCCAAGGTCAGAATCAGGGCCATTGTGTCCACATAAGCTACCCATGCCGAGTTTGCATACTTTTTTCCAACATCCTGAGAACTCAGACAATACCAAGGGTTTGTGGATTCCCTTGGAGGGGACTGAGAAATGAGTGACCTGGGACATAGCCCATTTTTCTGATTGTTATGCTTTCAACCTCCTCCCAGGTAATGGTACAAGTAGGTGTGAATCTAATAGTGGATCCTAGAGAGCTATACATGTCTGCAAAGTAGACAATTCTAAATTCAGCAAGGAGTAGTTTGTGTAGATCCATCAAGGTTTTTCTGTAGAAAGTAACAGCTGAATTATAAAAACAAGTATTGAAATTGAGTTGAAAAAAACAGCAACTATGGGAGATTTTTAAAAGAAATATACCATTGCATCTTTTGGACCGTTCTTGTTGTGGGATGTTCACCCGAGGTATCCAGAGCCAATAACTTATCTGCACCTTGCAATGGTTTTTCATTGAGTACTGGGTATACAGCAATTCATTTGGTAAAATATAAAAAGAAAAAAAATAGGTATCAAGGAAATCTATGTATTTTTAAAGTGGGCACAAGATGCGGCGTTTAGGACCAGTGGTTATTTGCACATTTCTGAATTTGTGAGTACCCATGTGAGCATGTGAATTAGAAGGCATTTCACAAAATTATGTATTTATTACACGCTGTCTTATCTTTGGAAGGAGCAAATCCAGAGAAAGAAAATTGGCATTAACACTTGTTCTATTATGTGTTCTCCCAAGTCTCCTAATAAAACTTATATCTCACTTGTGTGGGTAGGCATAGTGCCCACAATGGAAAATGGCCCAAAATAGAAAGTGAAGCATCACATTGTTCCACTGAAAACTGACCATATTTTTGCAACGTGCCTAGCTGTGGATTTTAGGCCCTAGCTCAGCCAGCACCTAGGAAAACCTAGCAAACCTGTTAATTTTTTTAAAACAAGACATATAGGGGAACCCAGGATGGAGTGACTTGTTTGGCTCTCCCCAGGTTATGTTACCCAGAGTCCCTTGCAAGCCTAAACATCTGTCTAAAATACACATTTCAGTGGTAGAGAGTTCTGGAATCTGAGAGAAGCCATAAAGGTCCTTCCACCCAGCCTTTCCCAAAGTCTCTCTGTAAAAATGGTACCTCACTTCTGTGTGTGTAGGCTTAGGGCCCGCGACAGGAAACAGCCCAAAACGCAATGTGGACACATCACATTTCTCCACTGAAAATTGATCCTTTTTTTACAACGTGCCTGGATGTGGATTTTTGGCCCTTGCTCAGCTGACACCAAGGAAAACCTAGCAAATCTGTACATTTGTTAAACTAGGCACTTAGAGGAATCACAAATGGGGCAACTTGTGTGGGTTTCACCAGGTTCTGTCATCCAGAATACCTTGCAAACCTCCAAATCTGTCCTAAAACACATTTGACACATTTCTCTGGTGGAAACTTCTGGAATATGGGGGGAGCCACAAACTACCTTCCTCCTAGCATTCCTCCAAGTGTCCAAATAAAAATGGTACCTCACATGTCCTGTAGGCCTAGCGCCCACAACAGGAAACAACCCAAACCACAAAGTGGACACATCACATTTCTCCACTGAAAAATTATCCTTTTTTTGCAACGTGCCTAGCAGTGGATTTTGGGCCTTTGCTCACCCAGAACCTAGAGAAAACTAGGAAACGTAAATTTTTTAAAAACTATTCACCTAGGGAAATCCAGGTTGGGTGGCTTGTTTGGCTCTCTCCAGGGACTGTCGCACATAATCCCTTTGCAAACATCAAAATGTGTCTAACATTTCTGTGATGGAAATTCTAGAATCTGAGAAGAGCCACAAACTTCCTTTCACCTAGCATTTCCCCGTGTCTCCTGAAAAAAAAATGGTACCCAACTTGTGTGGTTAGACCCAGTGCCTGTAACAGGAATTGACCCAAAACGTGGAAAACTAATCACCTAGGGGAATTTATGATGGGGTGACTTGTGTGGCTCTCACCAGGATCTGTCACCCAGAATTTCTTGCAAACTTAAACATTTGTCTAAAAAACCAATTTTCCTCACATTTCTGTTTTGAAAGTTCTGGAATCTGAGGGGAACCACAAATGCCCTACCATTCATCATTCCCTTCTGTCCTATGATAAATATGCCTCAGTTGTGTGGGTGGGTCAAGTGCCTGGAACAAGGAAGGGCCATAAATGTGTTGTACGAGGGGTAAACAAAGCAGGTCAAAATGGGCAACGTATGCATTTTTAGGCTGACTCTGGGCACCCGCACAAGTGATATATTTTTATCGGGAGATGGAGGGGAATGCCGGGTGGTAGAACATTTGTGGTTTATTCCTGTATGTGTAATAATAGAAATGCAAGGAGAATGAGTGATTTTTAATCACATTGAGGGTTGCAGGGCATTGTGGGTAAGAAAACTTATTGGAATCCACCAGACACCACCCTGTACTCTCCTGGGGATCTAGTTTCTCTACATATCCAGAGTTGGTACATATTACCTAGACAAGAAGGTAGCACGCTACCAAGTCTATTACATCTGTGATGTCCCACTGTGAGAAAACAGGGCTGATTGCAGAGGCCCCCTAACTTTTTGCCCCCATTTTCCACTTTTTGCTGGTGTTTTCCTGACTCTGATGGTGCCCTGGGTACTGCTAACCAGTCCCAGGGCCTGTGCTCTGTGTAAAATGGATATGCAAATCATAGGCTAATTATAATTGGCTAAGTTAACCTACCTATAAGTCCCTAGTATATGGTAGGGCATGTAGGTTTAGGGACCACAGCATAGTTGATGCACCCATAGGTGCACTGCTGAGGTGCCCAGTGTCATTTTAAAGGCAGGCCTGCCTTGCTGGCTGCTTTTAAATTAAAGTTATATGCAAATTCGACTTTGGGATTAAAAGTAGTTCCAAAGTCTTAAACTACCTTATTTTTACATATAAGTCACCCCTAAGGTGTGCCCTATGTGCCCCTAGGGCTGGGAGCCATGTAACTATAAGCAGGGACTTTATAAAAATAGTTTTATAAGCCCTGGTGAGGTAAAAACAGCCAAATTCGTTTTTCCCTCATTGTAGTAAATGGCCTTCATAGGCTAGAATGGGGAGACTTTATTTTAATTTTTAAAGTCTCCTTAAATGATGCATACCAAGAGTTTGGTATCAAATTAATTGTTGTAATAAATCCCACAACTTCCAGTTGTTGGATTTAATATAACTTGTTCAGGTAAAGAGTTCTAAACTTTACCTAAAAAGTTGCCAATTTCAGCCCTGCATTGTTTTTGCAGCTGTGCTCTGATTGGCCAGCCTTTAGCAGCTTGGCCAAGCTGCCTTGATGAGGTGTGAAGTGGCCTGGCTTCACACAAAGGAATGTGCCTGTGGGAGGGAATCTCCCCTCAGCAGATGGTGAGGCAGGAAGGGGGAGGGAGGGCTGCCAAACTGGTCTTCAAAGGCAGAGAAGGACATTTGGAGCAACCAGCAACACCCCCACATCCTGCAACCCCAGACAACTAGGTGCCCCCTTGATTAGATTAGGAGAGGGCAGGAGAGGGGTGTGTTTATGATTTTTAGCCACACCAGTGGGTGGGCTCAGCCAGATGTAACCTCCAAAAATCAGATTCAGCCATGATGGATTTTTGGAGGATGTTGCCTCCTGGGATTGATTTTTGCCACACTTCCCAGGAAGTGGTCATCACAGGGGGAAGGACCCTGCACCTGATTGGAGAACCGGGACCCCCCTGCTTTTCACCCAGGAGCAAGGATAAAACTGGCAGACCTGCACCCACACCTCAGTTCCCTACCACATCCAACAAGGAAGAACAACAGAAGAAGAAGGACTGCCCTGCTGGACCCCTGGCCTGCACCTGGGACCTGCACTCAGGACTGCACCAGCTGCACACTTGGGCTTCACCACAAGAAGGACTTTGCCTGGCTTCAACTGGTTCAAGGAGGGACTCCCTGTTTTCTACAGGTGAAAAATTCCTATCCACAGTCCCCTGCACCAACTCCTGAAGAAAGCGACCAGCTGACCACCAGCTGACCATCAGTATGCACCAACTACCCAAACAGTTACTCATCTATTGTCAGGGGGGAGAAGTCAGAACACATCAATTTGGCTATGTGACAGGCAGGAATGTGCCCTGTACTCACCCCCGTGTGGCTGCCGGCTACCTTCAAACACCCATCAAGGTCCGGGTACACCATCGCCAAAATGGGGGCCATCAGGGGTCATGGTCTGACATGCGCCCCACCTACGTTGGGAGGACAGCCTCAGCTGGACCTCTGCGTTCTTTCAGGCCCAGCATCTCATGTTCTCCCACCTCTTGCAACAATAGTACTCTGCCAGCTGTGGAGTCCCAGGGTCTGCACCTTCCGGATGATGGCTCTCCAAATCTCCTGATGGGCGTTTACCTGTATGCCTACAAGAGACAACTCAAGCAATTACGAACACGTTTTTGCCCAAATGTTTGAGTCACACGTCAGAAACACAAACTGTAAAGCACACATGCCAATGAATACAGAGGCATGACTACACACTTTTGGATTAATCTGCAGACTAACTGCTTATGGTCCACAATGACTAAGCAAGTCTACTGACATCAGGTCACCCATTATCCAGCAAAAAGTACTGTGATATGAACCACAATGAATACATATCAATGTACCCTCTGAAGGGTAAACTCCGTGAGTCTAGCTAGACCAACACATTTACACTCTGCAAGATTGACTCACTGCATACAGTCCCTAGAGGCAACTGCCATAGTACAGACTTCACAATTACACTCGAATGACAATGAAAGGGCTGGAATGGTAGGTATGGAAAGTGTCTTCCCTGTGCATGTATGGACATGTGTCCTGCTAAATGCAAACGCATGCCACTATATGGTGGGTTTCTGTGGTATGTACCTGTGCCACAGAACACTCCTTTAGACATATGTTTCTAAAGTACAGAGATGGCATCCAACATACAAAGGTATACACTATTCAGTTTGTGCTATGTGACCAAGCTACTGGGTCACATGTCATGGTCTACCAGGAATTTACACACTGTGGGTCTGTAATTTGTGCAAGAAGCCTGTATAGGACAAATGTTCCTTCTGTGAAGGTGACAGAGCTTTGGGATTAAGGGGTCTGTCATGAGTCCAAGATACACATTGACAATGATGCAAAATGCACATGTGGACTAGTTCTGGGATTTACCTCAATACCTATTTCTAATCTAGTCAATGGACAGAGGCATTCAAGGCAAGTTTTGCAACTAGAGTCTCATACTGGCCACACAACAGGATCTGCAGGTCTACAGGGAGTGGGCACAGTGCCACAGTTGCATAGCCACAGTGACTTCCACAGCCTGGACTAGGACCCATAATGGGTGATACATTTGACATGCACTGGTCGCTGCAGGCTGAGCATACAGAACCTACATAGCACTCACATTTCCATCACTTCCATGCATGACTACATCATGTGTCCATCATCAATGTGGTGTGTGTGGTAACCTGAAGGGCACAATGAGACATGATATCCCTTCCAGACAACAGTTTGGAATAGCCAGATGTGGGTTGAAAGGTAGGTGGTACAATACATGTTGTCTTAAATGTAAAATCATCATCAATAAAGAAATGTCACAGGATGGCAGTACAGTCTCCTTGCTTAGTTCTGTGGATCCAACAAAAGGAGGATCTAGGGACCCCAGAAAACATCACACAACACAATGTGAATGAACAACATACCTGCACCACCTACATCCCATTGATACCATACAGACTAACTAGCATACAGGGGCATATTGTAGGAAAGGATGGTGATGAACAGAGTAAATTGTGCAAATGAGGTACTTATCTGCTCCTCTGGTGAGCCATAGAGCTGTCCATTTAAGGGAAGGACCTCACTCACAAGCCTCTTCTGCTCCTCTGGAGAGAAAGCAGAGAGTCTTTTCACCTGTTGGATTTGGCATTATTACTCCCAGAGGTAGCACACAGCAACTGAAGTGGTGGAGGTGTTGCTGGCAGCAGTGTCAGGAGTCAAGTGACTGATTTAGCACAGCGTACACATACTCCACATATGTGGTCATCACCTACGACAGCCAGCCATTGGCATGCGACTGCCACAGCCAATGTTAGACTATGGCTGTGCCCACCACAGTTGGAACCACCTACAGTGCAGACTACTTCTGCTAGTGGACGCAGACGGTTTCCGATATCCAGTGGAGTAGGTCAGGTGGTACATGGTCCACCACCCCTGATGGTATTTTTAGCAGATGGGAAATAGTCGCATTTCGAGGGGACACGTGTTGACAACTATGGGGGTCACATTTGACCCTTGTGTAGTTGACAGCTGTAATGTGTACTGGGTGTCATGTCTATTGTCAGAAATTCTTTGTCACATGATATTGTTGGCATGCATCATGTATTTTGCTGTGGACACAGTGACTGATGTTACAAATCATGTCTTTTCACACATATGAGAGAGGTAGGTTGTGACAACCTCCTGTCTACCATCAGACCATGGAGGAATGCCACATCATCCAGTTGTACTGTCTGAATAGGCAAACAATATTGGATATGTGCCATCAGTTGGAGCCAGATGCCAGCTAACAGTAATCCAAACTGTAAACCACACATTGTATATGTCAAGTCAATATTGCACTTGCTGGCCACAGGGCCCTTCCAACATACAGTGGCCCTATCTGCTTGTATGTCCCAATCTATATTCAGTCCGTTGAAGGATTTCCTCTCAGCAATGCTGAAACCCCTTGACAGATAGATCAGGTTCCCCTGACAGGAGGATTTAGCTAATGTGATGGATGACTTCTATGATTTTGCCTGTCGTCCACATGTAGTGGGGGCTATTGATGGCATACATGTTGGCTTAGTGCCACCACAGGCCACTGAACAAGTCTATCGCAACAGAAAACACTTCCATTCCATTAATGTGCAAGTTGTCTTTGGCAGATCTCTACATTACAAATGTGTGTGCCCATTATAAAGGATCAGCACATGATTCCTTCATAATGCGGAACAGCATGATATCCCAGTTTATGTCACAAGTGAAACCAGAGAGGGCCTGGATGGATGGTAAGTCAATTGCCCTGATTGTGTGTGGGCAATGTCAGGTGCTACAATCATCAAGTGAGTGACTCGTTGTTGCACTTATGTCCCATCCCTTAATAGGAGACTCTGCATAGCCAAACTGTCCTTGTTTATTGACACTGCTGAGGAATCCAACTATGCCAGGGAAAGTCTGCTTTAATGAGGCCCAGGGAAAAACACAGGGGCAGTGGAATGGGCTTTTGGGCTCCTGAAGGCCAGAGATCGCTGCTTGGACAGAACTGGTGGAGCCCTCCTCTACTCACCTGGGAAAGTGTCTCAGATCACTGTGACATGCTGCACAACAATGCCCTGCAGAGGAATATCCCGTACATCCCAGAGAAGGGGGAGCCTGCAGTGCCAGAGAGTAAGAATCCTAAAATGGCAACTGAAGAGGACAGTGGTGAAGAGGGAGGAACTGACTTGCAAGAAGATCTCATCCACAGCTATTTCTCATTAGTGTAAGTATGTCAAGTGATATTATGACTGATTGTACAATGAACTTTAGTTATTAGAATGCGTGGGGTTTAGTGTTTTGGAAACAGCTAGGAGCTAATACTCCGCAATATTCAGCTAAAAGCTGCTTGATAAGATAGCTTTTGACATATACCCACCTTGATGATGTTACTTTGTTTGTATCAGTTTCCTTGCAATATACTTTGTTTCCCAGATGCATGCTATGTGACTTGTGTCATATGTATGGTTTCAAGTCTATACTCCTTGTTTTCTTCGTTGTACAGTTACCTTCACCAGGACATCTCTATGTGGGCATTTCAGAGTTGTGACATTTGCAGGTTTGTGGTGCTGCATTGACATACGCAGTGGACATGGATTGGTCTAGGTAATGTAGGTCACATAGTTTGGGTGTATGAGACTGGTGCCAAGTCAGCTTGTATAGTGTTTGGATGGAAGGCCAGAAGTGCCCAGTGGACTTGTTTTGTGTCTTATGGTGGGCCTCATGCCTCGTGTGTCATGATGTGATCATAAAATATGTAGTCCTAGCTTACCACCAAGTCATTTTCCTTTACATTGGCTAAACACTTTTTGTGTGACCTGCATATAGCTATAGACGTGTTTCATCATTGTAGGCCACAGTGACTGTGCCACAACACTTGCATATGTTTTTGTCATACCACCTGATGCATACGCATTGGAGTATTAAGGTTTTTGATCAGAGACTGTTGTACTGCCATCTGTCTCTATCTTGGATAATGTGATGTTGGATTACTTTGGTGTGGTATTATGTGATAAGTCTCAAACTAATGGCATCAACCACTTTAATGTTTGACTAGTCTACAGGACAATGTCTGACAAATCCCTTTCTTCATTGGTCTGGAGGTCTCTCACTGTAAATGTTCATTTACTCAGTATGAGTCAATGTATGATTTCCATTAGTTTCAAAAAATTGACAGCCTATGTGCTGAACACTAATAAAATTAATAGCTTGACCAGACATTTTTATGCGTGTGTTTATGTTGGATGGTTGCACTTCTGAGCTGGAAACTGTACATGCAACATATACCATCTTGAACAAGTACTTTGGATCATCCTATGGTTCACATGGTCTGACATTTCCACATGGCAAAATATGAAAGAAAAATCAGCAGAGAATGAATCAGCAATGGGTTATTTTATTGTGAAGCTATGACGAACAGAAAATACACGCAACATGAAGCAACCAAAAGAAATATGGGAAGGGGTCAGTCATGGTGAATGAAATCATTTGATTAGATGCCACACATGGAAGACCAAAGTCCAGAGTACTCCTCCCATTGAAAACGGAAGGTGGTTTAGGATCAGTCCACAAAGTATATGTGTCACACAAAGGAGTTCCTTAAGGAAGAGTGTTGTTGCAGGCAGTGGTGGATGTCTTGCCATCCGCACCTCCTGGATCGTTTTCTGGATGTCCCCGCTTGGGGGGTGGGGGGGTCACCTGCAACAGAGGCTGGGGTGCCTGTGGCTGGTTGTGCCTCTGACAGGGGCTGGTACCGATGTTGATGGGCCTGGTGTTCAGCCAAAGGAAGGGGTAGACAGCTTTTGAATTTTGAAAGACCCTGCTCTGGGTGGTGTGTATGTCCCTCAACACCCCTATTAGGGACACCTTGTTGGAATTGAGGGCCTCCATCTCGTCACGCATGTTCCTATGCATGTCCCTCTGTGGCTGCTTGATTTCCCTGAGTTTGGTCAACACCTGGCCAATCATGCCTTGGGACTCCTAATAGACCCCCCAACTCGTTGCTGATGGTGTCCTGGCCAAAACCCCGCTGGCCAACAGCACACAGGGTGCCCTCTCCAACTTGTTCCTGGATACTCATTGTCCGAAGTGTAGCGCTGGAACTCAGGATTCCAGACTGGGGAGCCACAAGATTGAGGACACTGTGCTAGGGACGCAAGTTGGGGGTGAACGGTTTCCTGTGATGTTGATGGAACAGACCTAGGAGGTGACATTATGGCCACAATGAGACTCGCTGTTGCCGTCTGACCAGGTTCCCCAGATGGGCCAGAACAGTCCTCCACGTCCAGTTGTCCAGGTGTGTTGCCATCACTGAGGGCTTCAACCAGGGGGGAATTGGTAGTCTGTTCCATGGCCTCCATATGCCTAGCAGTAGATCCACCTGTTGATGCAATACATACCTGGTTACTGGTTGTATTGCGACATCTACCTCCAAAGGTTTAGAGTTACAGTAAGCAAAGAACTAGGACAAAGTTAAGTTGTAGGTTATCCAAATGTGCAAGTAACTATGGTAATGGGTGATTTGACATGACGTGTGAGGTATGGCAACCCAATTTGACTCAAGCAACTGATGAAATGTGCAGATCAGTTGCACGTTGGATGATGGCCTGAAAATGGCATTTTACCTCCAATGCAGCCAACACAGTGGAGAGGCAAGATATGGCTTTGACCACTAGGAGGCCTAGTTGAGTATGATGCAGGCAGGACCACGACTTTGTTGTATGACTGCAATCATCATGTGCACAGTGCTGTGTCAATGAGTCTACTGCTGCTACCAATCTGGTGTTGCAGCTTTAGGCCTTAGGAAAACTTCCTGTCCACACTGGGTAGGGTGGGTAAGGTGTCATTCCTATTCTCAATAGTTTGATCTTGGCTTAGCAAGTCAAGATGGAGCTAAATAAATAGGCATATCTGATTTGAGCATGATCTGTACTTGATCACTCCCAGGGGAGTACACTTCAATTGAGAGTTCACAAACAGGGGTGTTTGGACAAGTGATCACTTTACTGGTGGTTGCAGTTACAGAAACAGGGCCTGCTGGGGGTTGCAGTCAGGTCACTTAAGTGCTAAATTCAACATTGTAACCACAAGACCAAGTGTAACTACTGTGTAGTTAGGGATGTCACAAACCAATGTTTTCTAAACAGTTCATAAGTGTTAACACAAGGTTACAATATGGTCAGTATCAGATACAAAGAACATGACTGTGGCAACAAATCTATAAGGTTTACCATAGATTCTTATTCCCTTTATGAAGTCAGTGCATTTAGGTTTAAGTCTAGATACGTCGCTCTTACATAATAGACCAAATACTTTCAAATTGTTAGTAGTCAGGGGCCAGAAGCCAATCTTGGTAAAATTTCCAAAATACATATTTTCCTGATGTATGTGCTACCATACTCTACATTCTAAGCTTCCATAATGTTCTAGCATGCACTCTTGCTAAACTCCTTAGTGCCCCAAGTAGAACACTCTACTGCATTGTTAGACCTGGCATCCTTGGCGTGGTCTCCCTACCTTTCTGCCTCCGCTTCCTATGTTTTTGACTGTGCTGGACTTTGTTTTTGCTGGTTTTGGTACTCTGGACACTTTACCACTGCTGACCTGTGCTAAAGTGCAAGTGATCTCTGTGTGAACTGTACGTGTAATTGGCTTTTCCGTGATTGGCATATTTGATTTACTAGGAAGTCCCTAGTAAAGTGCACTAGAGGTGCCCACGGCCTGTAAATCAAATGCTACTAGTGGTCCTGCAGCACTAATTGTGCCACCCACCTGAGTAGCTCTATACACATGGCTCAGACCTACCACTGTAGTGTCTGTGTGCAGTTTTAAACTGCCAAGTCGACTTGGCAAGAGTACCCTCTTGAAAGGCCTAAACCTTTCCTTACATGTAAGGCACTCCTAAGGTAGGCCCTAGGTAGCCCCATGTGCAGGGTGCAGTGTATGTTAAAGGTGGGACATGTACTTGTGTTTTACATGTCCTGACAGTGAAATACTGCCAAATTCGGTTTTCACTGTTGCAAGGCCTCTTTCTCATAGGTTAACATGGGGGTAGATAGAACTATGGAGTTTAGGGTCTCTGAGCTTATAATTTAGAAATACATCTTTTAGTGAAGTTAGTTTTCAGAATGTGTGTTTGAAAATGCCACTTTTAGAAAGTAGGTATTTTCTTGCTTAAACCATTCTGTGACTCTGTTTGTGGATTCCCTGTCTGGGTCATTTTAACAGTTGGGCTGTTTGCATCTCTCTAAACAGTGACACAAAGGGAGCTGGGATGTAGCCTGCATATCCCAATGAGACATCTGTGCTCGGAGGGAGGGGAGGAGTGCTCTCTCACACCTGAAAGGACTACGCCTGCCCTCACACATTGCAGTCTCCAATCCCCTGGTGTGGGTCTGGGGACTGGCCTGGGCAAGGCAGGATCTTACAAGACACTTTCCTTTGAAGTTTGCCTACCTCAAAGGTAGAAAGGAGTATAAATAGTGGACCCAAAACCCCTAAAAATGTGATCACTTCTGAATCAAGAGGAACCTCTTCCAAGGAGAAGTGCTGCCCCTGCCTGTGACTGCTTTGTTGGGCTATTCTGCAGTTCGTGCTGCCTTTGAAAGGGAGCAAAGACTTTGTTGTACATTCCTGCTTGAGAGAATCTCCAAGGGCTTGAACTGAGCTTGCCTTCTGTTGTTGAAGTCTCAGGCCCATCAAAGACTTCTCCTGCCAGCACCTGAACTCTCTGCTGAGACTCCTGCCCTGCCAAGTGGTGCCCTATCCAGTCCCTGGGCACTTGAGAGGTGAAGTTGGCAGACTGGAACTGAAACTCCATGCACAGAATGCTGTGTGGGGAAATTTGATGCACCTTCGGCTGATAAACGACACACCACTGGCTTCACAGCTGAAATTAACACTCCACCTGCATCGCAGCTGGGAGATCGACGCAACGTGGCTGGAGAAATTACACACAACACCTGCTTATGGAGGTTGATGACGCAAATCCCACGCAGCATGGTTTTATAACACCGTCTACTGGATCTGCATCATCCCTGGGCGTCCAAGTCAACCCTTTTCTGCGCGTATCTGAGGTGCCCCCTCTGGAAATCAATCCATTGCTCTTGCGAGGGGAAGAAAAAAAAAAACGCATCGCCAACCTGACCAGAGAAGGAAAGGATGTACTGCCTCACTTGCAGTAAGGGAATCAACTCATCGCTAACCTTTGACGCTAACCAGGTACTTTATGTAACAGCATTCTCACTGTTTTCCAACGATTAAGACGTTCATTCTTTTAATAATTCATATCTTTACTTGTGTGTGTTGGATATTTGTTGTTTTGGGCTTGTTTTATTTAGATAAATATTACCTATTGGTCTAAACTGGTGTGGTGTCCATTTTGTAGTGTTTTCACTATATTACTGTCTGTTGGTACAAATACTTTACACATTGCTTCTGAAGTTAAGCCTGCCTGCTCATTCCAAGCTACCAAGGGGGTGATCGGGGGTTAACTGAGTGCGATTCTCCTTTACCCTGAAGAAAGTGAGGGTCCTTACTTGGACAGGGGGTAACCTGACTCCCAAACAAAGACCCCATTTCTAACAGGGTATATGTATTGGACCAAAAACTCCAGACCTTAGATTTCTTCAAGAGTCACTTCTGGAACCAAGAGGAACCTCTGCCAAGGAGAAGAGGTGAGGACAAGTGCTGCCCCTGCCTGCGACTGAGCTATCCTGCAGCTGCTGCTTCTGCCTGTGAAAGGGGCCAAAGACTGGAATTGGCTTGAAAAAGTCTCCAAGCGTTTGGTACTCTGGGCACTTTACCACTGCACCCCCCTGGTCTAAAGTCTGACCATCAAAAACTTCTTCTGCCAGAACCTGGACTCTGCTGAGATTCCTGCCCTGCCAAGTGGTGTCTAATCCATACCCTGGGCCCTTGAAAAGAGAAGCTGGTGGAAAAAAACAAGAACAAACAAGTAAACCGACTTCAGACGACTCCAGATAAATGCCTCTGCCAAATCCTGTGACGCCACCTGCAACCGAAGCCATGGTCCTCACTGGAGTGAGACGACCGCAAAGGCCCGATGCAGCTGCAGCCTCGCCGAAGCTACAACTCCGTGGAAGTCGCCTCACCATGTCGTGACCTCCAAAAATCGACTCTGCCGGAAGTGCACCGATCCAACACTTCACACCGCCTCCGCCTCACCTCCACCGCTCTGCAGCAAGGACCCGATGCCTCTTCGTGACACCTCTCCGCAGCACCAGAACCAACACCACCTTGGATTCAGTGAGGCCGCGATCCGACTGTGCAGCCACTGGTTTCCTCATTTTCACAACATACTGTACCTGAAGGTCCATGTGACTCCATGACAGTCGCCATTATCAGACTGTTGGGAACAGCTCCGTCACGACACCATGATAACACCTATTCAAAGAATATGGGTTTCTAAGCACTATATTGAAGTTTAATCTTCAAAAATTCATAACTTGACTTGGGTATGTTGGAATTTTGTTGTTTTGGACTGGTTTTGTTTAGATAAATATTGGCTAGTTTTCTAACTGGCGTTGAGTCATGTTGTGGTGCTTTCACTGTATTACTGTGTGTGTTGGGTCAAATACTTTACACATTGTCTCTGGGTTAAGCCTTTCTGCTCATGCCAAGCTACCAAGGGGGTGAGTGGGGGTTAAGCGGGTGTGTTTCTCCCTTGCCTGGACTAATGTGAGGGTCCTTTCTTGGATAGGGGACAACCTGACTGCCAGCCAAAGACCTCACAGTAGTGAAAACAAATTTGGGGGCGGTTTCACTACCAGGATATGTAAGACTTAACAGTATATGCCCTGCCTTTTAGTTACATAGGACTCTGCACCGTGGACTACCTAGAGCCCACCTTAGCAGTGATTATATATATTTATATATATATATGATAGATATCTATATAAAAAGGGAGTTTACGGCTGTGCAAGGGTTTTTAAATTCCAGGGCAACATTGCAGTCAAACTGCACACACAGGCTCTGCAGTGGCAAGCCTGACATATTTAAAGGGGTAATTAAGTGTGTGATACAATCAGTGCTGTAGGCCCAGTAGCAACATTTTCTTTACATGCCCGATCACCTATAATTACCTTTACTAGGGACGTAAGTAAATGCCAATTGTGGATACAATACTGTTACCGTGTTTTAGGGGAGTCAGCACATGCACTTTAGCACTGGTTAGTGGCCCACAGTCCTAAGGCCAGCAAAAACATATTAGCAAAAGTGAGGGAAAGCAGGCAAAAGGTTTAGAGGAAGACCACGCTAAGGCTGTCAGGTCTAATAGTGTTGTTTATTTATTTCTATAAAGCTGGTGGTAGGCACACTTTGAAAAAATTCATAATAGTGCAATTCACAGTGTTTTAACACTGTTTCCCTACTTGTAGGCCACTACCTGTTATACTGGACCACACCCATGTGTTAACTCAATGGATGATAATTAAGAGAAACATGAACATTAATAAACTTTGAGATTTACAAATATCAGTCTGTGGTACCCTTTTGACTGTTTCATTTTAAATTCTCATTTTCTTTATATAGAAACATGAAAGGGAGTTGCATGGTCTTATTTACCACCTAATGGATCTTTGCCTGAAACCTCGTAGCTCTTTGATTACAATGAATCACTTTAGAGCTTGCAGCCACACTCTAGAGCTGCAGGATACTGAAAGAAATGTTTTTCTTCCTTAACATGTCATGAGAACAGTTATCAGAGAAGTCACTTGAAGAACAAGATCTAGACATTTCTATATGCTCTTATTCACACAAAATGCATGTGATGGGTACCACTATCAAATTAAACCTCAGGTATGGAATTACTGGCTAGCAACATTCAGGGTGCTGAGAGCAGCATTACTCGTGAGCAATACGCAGGGGACCCCTGCCTTGCTGCCTTACTTTTCAGCTTCTCCCCACTCCTCGCTTGAGACTACATACACTTCTGTTTTCCATTTTATACACCCAGAATCTCACTTTTTAGCACCACACTCCTGAAAGCCCCCCCCCCCCGAAGTCTAGATCAGGCTCATAGCTCCATTCTTCTTTTCTTCTGTCATCTACCCTTACCATCCTGTCTGTCCTCGACCACACAGCATCTCCTGATCTGGAGGGGTTGTTCCCTCCCACAATGTGCCTTCTAACTAAACTGGAGGTGATTCTTGTTCTGCCAAAGGATCTCTTCCAATACCCTTCTGCCAGGAAAGCCAACTCTGGACAATCATCTCAGAATTAACCAGAGAGCTTCCCAAAAAGACCAAGTATCACTCACATGCTGTGAGTTTACCTATGCTAGATCTGCTAATGTACATCATCCCCAAATCTCTTTTGTGATTGAAGAACAAAATGCTGACCTTTCGTGCACTACAGAATCTTGACTTCACGTTTTTTCTCAGTACATCCTAAACTCTTTAGTACCTTGGGTTACAAAATCTTCAGATCAGATTGTCAATTCAAAGCAGGAGTTATTGTTGCAATAATGACAATAGATGCTTTCATTAGTTTACCAGCTGAAACATCTAACTTACCCTCCTTTTAAAACCAAAAAAGCAAATGACTTTCTGCCTTTAGGCATCCCCATTGCCTAAAGATGCTTAAAATCTGCCTACAGTTTGTTAGAACACTTTTCTGAATAACTTTCAAGTAACCAAATGCTCTCACCCAATAATATCTACTCAGGTGATTTCCACATCTACTGGGGCAGCCCTAAATCCAAATTATTTCAGGACCTAGATAATCTGTTGAAGATCACAATTTGGTTTCAATCTTATACTACCGATTCTAAATAAAGCCAGCATTTTAGACCCGATTCTGACACCCAATGAAGAAATCACCATTCTACCTCAAGGGAAAGGTGATCGGGCTCACCATTTCCAGATTTATTTGCAAATCACCTTGAAATATAGACAAGTAAGAAACTATCACATTCAAAATCTTGGTTTCAACACCAAACTAAAATTGGAAGACTCTACCAAAGACACCCTGCTGCCTAAATGTGACATGTTAAATGTACAAAGTTACATCCATTTATTATCTGAGCTATATGCCAAACACATCTATGACTTTGAAGTGCCACAGCTCCAGAAAAATGGAAACCACTCTGAGTGACCACAAGTAGACCCTGGTTTGACAATGATCTCCCAGCTTTTGTTGTAAATAGCAATTTCCAAGGTTTTCCACCCTATGTGGGGGGGTAGCATTTTTAATTCCTCCCTATCCCATGGAATATAACTCAATGACCTGAAGTTGAGCCAAATCTTGCTAATTCTTAAACAGCCTAAAGCGGACCCTGGTACCCTGGACAACTAGACAGATATCCAACCTACTGTGCCTTGGCAAAGTCATTGAGAAATATGTCTATTTAACTTAACAAATACCTTAATAACTAGAGTTGGATTAATAGAGGTCCACAAAAAGCTAACTGCTATCATAAAACTGCTAGACTACAATCACCCTATTCTAGATGATGGACAAGCTTATCTACTTGTCCTTCTAGACTTGTTGGCAGGCGTCAACACAGTAGACCATAAAATACTTATAAAAGCTCTGGAAATCAGATTGGGATTTTTTTTTTATAATAACTGTGAGCAGGGTCATAGATGGCTGAATGAACAAAAGGGCGGTCAGCCGATAGGGGCAATAAAGAGGCTTTGTGAAAATAACCTGATTGAACAGCCCTGACCTTGCTAACCGAATGCAACCCAACCTTTAATGCCTCAGAGAGTGTACAAGAGAAGCATTTCTGCAACTAACAATCCAGTCACCTGAGCCCTCTTTGATGGAAAACTTCACTGAAACTACTCACCTAACAAACACAATATCATGGAACGATGGTGGATAACCTCTAACTTGCTTGTGTTACTAATGATTTTGTTTTCTCATGCTGGAAAAAAAAAAATGCCTGCTTCTCTCCTTTGTCTAAAGAAGCTGCATTGATCAATACCATGACAAAGGGAGTAGTTGCAGGCAGTGCTTAATTTTAGCCAATGCTTTCTGGTGAGGCCCATCAGAACTTATTTTTGGGGACAGGCACTCATTTCTCAAAGGCAAGAGAGGGAAAAAGACGCGAAGCTGGAAGAAGGAGGAAAATAAAGATATGAAAACCTTAAAAAGGTAAAAAGTAGGAACTTGCAAAACCATTATGTGTTTCTAAGCGCTATTTTTGAGTTTGATCTTTAAAAAATCATAACTTGACTTGTGTATGTCGGATTGTTGCCTTTTCGGTCTTGTTTTGTTTAGATAAATATTTCCTATTTTTCTAAACTGGTGTTGTGTCATTTTGTAGCGTTTTCATTAACTTCTTAGCTGCTGGGCCTTTACCCCCCCCAGTGCTGAGCCCTTTTTTGGCTATTTGGGGTAGTTCGCACTTAGGCCTTCATAAATTTTTGTCCACATAAGCTATCCACGCCAAATTTGCGTCCTTTTTTTCCAACATCCTAGGGATTCTAATGGTACCCAGAGTTTGTCGTTTCCCCTGGAGGAGACCAAGAAAATAGCCAAAATACAGTGAAAATTTCATTTTTTCCAAAAAAAATGGGAAAAAAGGGCTGCCGAAGAAGGCTTGTGGTTTTTCCCCTGAAAATGCCATCAGCAAAGGGTTTCTGGTGCTGAAATCACTATCTTCCCACCTTGCAGGAACGGGCAGACTTGAATCAGAAAACCAAATTTTTCAACACAAATTTGGCATTTTACTGGGACATACCCCATTTTTACTATTTTTGGTGCTTTCAACCTCCTTCCAGTTAGTGACAGGAATGGGTGTGAAACCCATGCTGGATCCCGGAAAGCTAAACATTTCTGAAAACTAGATAAAATTCTCAATTCAGCAAGGGGTCATTTGTGTAGATCCTACAAGGTTTTCATACAGAAAATAACAGCTGAAATAAAAAAATATTGAAATTGAGCTGAAAACAGCCATTTTTCTTTATGTTTTACTCTAACTTTTTCCTGCGATGTCAGATTTCTGAAAGCAATATACCGTTTTGTCTGCTGGACTCTTCTGGATGCGGGGATATAAAGGGCTTGTAGGTTCATCAAGAACCCTAGGTACCCAGAGCCAATAAATGAGCTGCACCCTGCAGTTGGTTTTCATTCTATACTGGGTATATAGCAATTCATTTGCTGAAATATGAAGAGTGAAAAATAGGTATCAAGAAAACCTTTGTATTTCCAAAATGGGCTCAAGATAAGGTTTTGAGGTTTTGAGGCCAGGAAACACTTTCAGGAAGGCCTCGTAAGAAAGGGGAGACTCTCCCCTTTCTTACGTGGCCTTCCCGAACGTGGGGAAAGCCGTTTTCCCCATCGAAGCAGGAAGCGGCCGCAAGGCTGCTTCCTGCTTCGATGGGGAAAACAACTTTGTAATGTCAGCGCGTCACAAAGGGGCGGGTGGGGGGCGGGGGGAGACACAGAAGCTTCTGTGTCTCCCGGGGAAAGAAAAAAAATAAAATAAAATCCTCGGGTGCGATGCACCCGAGGATTTATTAATACCCTCCCTGGTGTCGGCCACTGGTCGTGACCCGCACCAGGGAGGTAGTGCGGGCGTCGGCCAGTGGCCGTCGCCCGCATTGAAGGGGTTAAGTTACTGTGTTTGTTGGTACAAATACTTTACACCTAGCACTCTGAAGTTAAGCCTACTGCTCTGCCAAGCTACCAAGGGGGTAAGCAGGGGTTCGCTGAGGGTAATTCTCTTTTACCCTGACTAGAGTGAGGGTCCTTGCTTGAACAGGGGGTAACCTGACTGTCAACCAAAGACCCCATTTCTAACACATTGGAATTGTAGGAGTTGAAGTGACAGGGTGTGAAATACGTAGATCTGAAACATCACTTTTCAGAATAGACTACTGCACGGCTTAGAAGGTGGTATCTATATGTTAGAAGATTGTGGGCCTCGTTTACAAGCCCTTTGATGAGTCATGCTTTTTTGATGCAGTGGTGGTGCTAGCAGTGCACTACACTTCTCCATATTTACAAACTCACACACTGGGCCCAATGCATCAGTTTGTAAAGCCTTGTGTCACATTATACCTGTGACAGGTATAATGTATGTAGGGTAGGTGTCCCCACAGGAAAAACCAGGCAAAACTGATGCAGTGAAATTTACAACATTTCACTGCATCATTCTGCGAATTCACAGAGTCAAAATGTTACCTGCTGGGAGCAGGCATAAAATTGACACAGGACTTTTTCCTATGGGAGTCTCCTTGCATTGCTGGAGTTGCATCAGTTTAAAAACACTACTCTACCAATGTGTGATTTTAGCTCCAACAGATGTGCCAATTTTCAGAGGAATATTTAATTAATGTGCCAGGGGCCCGCTGAGTAACTTGCAACCAAAATACCTTTCACAGGAATGCAGTAGTCTAGTTTGAGAAGCTCGATGTTAATGGTATGCTGGGAAGATTCTGTGAACATGTTTTCAGTGGAAGAAAACTCTTAAATAGCTTTATCAAGGATATAGGTCACTGGGACTTTTCCTGAAGAAATGTCTTATATCCCTAACTTCTGAAAGACTAAACTAAACCAAACCAACGGAATGAATGTGAGAAAGCAACAAATGTGTCAGAAAGCCGCACAGCTTTTTCCGCAGTTGCGGCTTTGAATACCATCTTTATGACGTTCCCTAATTTTTTAAATTGCAGTTGTGTGACAATTAATGCACATTTCATAATTCTGACTCCTGAGTATGCAGGTGTGTGTACGAGGGTCAGAATTTTAATTCCCAATTGGAATCAGGGCCCAGGTCTATGGCCTCTCTACCTCATAGGCTAACAGTACAATTCCGGGCAGTGACCCTTTAACTTTTACATAATGACAAATATATTTCGTGAGATCTGGGGCCATAAACAAGAAAAGTGATGGACGTCTGAAAATCTGCTTATGGACGTTTTAGGTGAAGGCCACGCATGAATTTCACAGGCTCAAAATTCTATTCTTGTTTTTTTTTTTACACAGAAGGACTTTCTCGGGAAGCTCACGTGGTGTATCCATCAGGATCATCTACGTTTCTTCACTGTGTTCAGCTGATTGCATCCATCAATGCATATTTGATCTCGAATCCTGGAAAGTTTGTGTAGCGAGAACTAGCCATGTTAAACTCTTGTCGGGATTGGAAGTGCTGCAGTCTAGTGAACGTCGGTCCGAAGGCAAAAGACGGTAGGTGGAAAGAGATTACAACCGTGTACTATAACAAAACAGGGCCACTGACACTTATTGTCCCTGCCAGTGTGGGTGTTCTCAGTCACAACATATGCACGTTTTAAGAGACGGTACAATGCAAAATTATTTTTGCCAAAGAAAATATGATTCTTATGAAGGTACTTATGTAATTTAGGTGTATAGTTGATTCCATGACGCATTATATACAACAGGAAAACATTCTTTGTTATCTAAGAGCATCATTTTCAAATTGTTTATACATTGTGGCATGCATGTTTATTGATTAAATGTAACTTATTCATATATTCATGTGCCATTGACTACTGAATATTTTAGATGCACAAGTTAGTTTAAAGCTGGTCAAAAATATCACCAATCGAAAAACTACCATTACACTGTTAGAAATGGGGTCTAGTTGGCAGAGGTATACACCCTTGTCCAAGTAGGGAACACAATCCAAGTCAGGGTAAGTCGCAAACCAAATTATCCAGTGCCCACCCTCTGGTAGCTTGTCACTGAGCAGTCAGGCTTAACTTAGAAGGCAATGTGTAAAGTATTTACGCAATAAAACATACAGTAAAACAGTGAAAACACCACAAAAATACACCACACAGGTTTAGAAAAATAGATAATATTTATCTGAGTAAAATAAGGTCAAAGCGATTAAGATTCAATAAGCACAGTTGAAATATCACTTTTGTAAGCTTTAAAAGAGTCTTAAATTTTAGAAATCAACAGTTGTCTCTTGGTTACGCAAAGTACCTTGTTTGTGTCAAAAAACACGCACGGGGAACGCAGAGGAGGAGACGCGTGGAAAAATATGGTGCGCGTCAGATTTTATCGTGGCACAGACGATGCGTTTTCAATGCTGCAAGGGGCTTGCGTAATTTTTTGGCACGCAGTCTTGGTTCCTCAGTGCGATGCGGGGATCTTTTTGATGCCCAGGCATGATGCAGGGAAATCCTGGGCACGCTGGAAGAAGTTAGGCGTTTTGCCAATCCGGTATGATGATGCGTCGAATTTTCTGTTGCACAGTAGGCGCTCTGTCGATTTTCCACTCAGGAAGTCGGGCTGCGTTGTTCCATTTGGCTGTGTGGCAATTTCTCGGTCGCAAGGCAGGCTGCACGTCATTTCCAGCAGGCTGTGCGACTATTTTCAGCACACAAGACATTTCCTGAACAGATAGTCTTTTTGGCCCTGAGACTTCAGAAAACAGGAGGCCCCCTAAATCCATGGCCTTGGAGAGCACTTCTCAGCACAGTCAGATGGAAGCAGTCCTTCTCAGCGAAACAGGCCAGATGAGTCCTTTGGGCAACCAGGCAGCTCCTCGACAGGTTGCAGGTCCAGAAGTCTGAGTTGGTGGTGTCAGAGACCCAGTTTATACACCCAAAAACGCCTTTGGGGAGACTTCAAAGAGTGGTTTTGAAGTGCACAAGTTCCCCTTTCATTACAGTTCTGTCTGCCAGGGTCCACGTAGGAGATTTGGCAGACCATTGTGTGAGGGCAGGCCACTAGCCTTTGAAATGTGGCAGGCCCTCCACCCTTCCAGACCAGGAAAACCCATTCAGTATGCAGATGAGTGCAGGTGTGACTGAGTGTCCTGTGTTTGTGGTTGTCTGGGTGAAATGCACAAGGAAGTGGTCAACAAGCCCAGCCCATTCATTGATTGAAGACAGGCTCTAAAGCACCGATGTTTAAGTGCAGTGAAATGCTCACTTTCTAAAAGTGGCATTTCTAAAATAGCAATATAGAATCCAACCTCACCAATAAGCAGGATTTTCTATTACCATTCTGGTCATACCTAATATGACCTGCTTACCCCTTTCTGAACAGAATCTACCGCTTAAATAGTACATGAGGGTAGCCCTAATGCTAGCCTATGGAAGGAGCAGGCCTCATAGTAGTGGAAAACAAATTTAGAAGTTTTCCACTACCAGGACATATAAAACACATGGCCTGCATTTTCCCTACTTAGCACCCTGCCCTTTGGGTTACCTTGGGCCTACCTTAGAGGTGACTTCTAAGTAGAAAAAGGGGAGTTTAAGGCTTGGTAAGTACTTTAAAATGCCAAATCGAAGTGAAACTGCACATGGGCCTTGCAATAACAGGCCTGAGACATGGTTAAGGGGCTACTAATGTGGATGGCACAATTGGTGCTGCAGGCCTACTAGTAACAAAATTTACAGGCCCTGGGCACGTGTTGTGCACTTCACTGGGGACTTACAAGTAAATCAAATATGCCAATTGGGAATGAACAAATGTTACCATGTTTAAGGGAGAGAGCATATGCACTTTAGCACTGGTTAGAAGTGGTTAAGTGTGCAGAGTCCTAAAACCAGCAAAGATAGTGTCAGAAAAGTGGAGGGAGACAGGCAAAAAATTGGGGGATGACCACTCTAAGGCTGTTAGATCTAACACACTCAATAAATAGGATTTTTTTAAATATCGCATTGATAAGACCACTTACCTTCACAAGGACTAAAAATACAAATGCCATTTAAGTAAGGTTGTACCATTTGATTTTTCATGAAGAGTTGACCCAGTTAAGCTACAAACGTTCAGTGGCCCATCACTTTCATCCTATGTATGTGCCTTCTACAAATTTTTCAAACAACAGATGTGTTGATATTTTTTTGACTGTCTCGTGTGCAAGAGAACATTTTCATGGTTGCTGGCAAAGAATAAAAAAAAAAAATCAAGGCTGGTGTCCTTGAAAGCACAAACAATGCTGTTAAGTTAAGTGACGGAGCATACAGTACAAGAAGAATAAATGTTACACACAGCACAAAACGCGCACTCTACTCATTGCAGATAAAAAGCTAGAAATGTTGTGCTAGAGTACAAAGCTCAAGGGCTTTCTTGTCAGAAGTTTCACACCTGATATGATTATCGGGATCACAAGTTCACTTTGCATTTGCACTACATCGAGGTAGGAATGACCGGTATGAGAAAATAATTAAACCTGATCACTGCAGGACAACTCAACAGTAAATCTGTGAAGAAGCTGTTTTCTTCCTGCCTGCTCTTCTTCCACGACCCAACACAGAGCTCGAAAATGAGCAAGGCCATCTTGGACATTCATTTGTATTAGTTTAGGCATGGAACGTTGTTACTGCTTCTCTATGCTGTGCCCTTAACACTTGTGGAAATAAGGATGAAAATGACAGGCACCCCTGAAGCCCCTGCGGCGTGAAGTGTGTGTGGGGGGGGGGGGAAGACAATCCAGGGAGCAGCATTAAGCCAAAGGTAAACAGATATCTGTGAGATATGCGGGACTCAGGTCCCCAATCACATTCTGCAGGGTGGGGGGGGTATTGTTTAGTGTTACATCATTGTCTGACATCAAGGAAGACTGGTCAGATCACCCTTGATCGTGGAAGAAAGACCTGGATATCCTCCTAGGCAGCCTGCACTGCAGACTGTTTTTAAAAAATCCTGGATGGATCAGACTGCATTAAACGCTTTAGGGTGAGCTCAATCCATCAATCAAGGAATTTGTAAAGCGCACTACTCGCCTGTGAGGGTCTCAAGATGCTGAGTAGGGGAGGGTGGAGAAAGTGGGGGGAGGTGCTGCTACTGCTCGAACAGCCAGGTCTTGAGAAGTTTCCTGAAGGTAAAGAGGTTTTTGGTCTGGCACAGGTGGGTGGGAAGAGTGTTCCACATTTTGGTGGCGAGGTGCAAGAATGATCTACCACTGGTTGTAGTTCTGTGGACGCGTGGGACTGTTGCGAGGATGAGGTCGGCTGAGCAGAGATGACGGGTCGGGGTGTAGGAGAGTTGTTTGTTGAGGTATTCTGGTCCGGTGTTGTGTAGTGCTTTGTGAGTGTGGGTGAGGAGTTGAAAGTGATTCTCTTGTTGACTGGGAGGCAGTGTAGGTTTTTCAGGTGGTCTGTGATGTGGCAGTGGTGGGGGATGTCCAGGATGAGGCGTGGGAGGTGTTCTGGATGCGTTGTAGCCTCCTCTGGAGTTTGGCCGTGGTTCCTGCAAAGAGGGCATTGCCGTAGTCCAGTTTGCTGCTTACAAGGGCGTGGGTGGCTGTTCTTCTAGTTCCGGTTGGTATCCATTTTTAGATCTTTAGGAGCATGCGGAGGGTGTTGAAGCAGGAGGAGGAGATGGCATTGACTTGCTGGGTCATGGATAGTGAGGGGTCCAAGATGAATCCTAGGTTGCTTGTGTGGTCAGTGGGAGTCGGAGCGTTTCCAGGAGTTGTTCCTTATGCTTATAGGCTGTTTCTCTGCTGCTCAGACACACTTTAATGTAGTTATCCACATTTGTTCTTATTACCATCTCAAAAGTGAATGTTTCTACAGATTCTAAAGACACCTGTGCCACTGATATCCCACGCTCCAATCTGCCATGAAAGCAAACGCTTGGCCCTCATAAAAACACTTCTGCGCTCTTTCTCGCAGTAAGTAGTGCTGAGAAAGGGACTTCTCATTTGCCACTGAGCACTATTAAACAATGCCCCCACAACACAGATGGAGAGCAGCGCCTTGAAATACAATCAGAAAAATAAGGTTCTTGAAGGTCTTTTGAGTTGCTCCCTGCTTGCTTTGGTTGTACCCAAGTATACTGAATGCCTTGTCTGTGCTATAGGACGGTCCACCTAAATTGAAATAGGAGTACATGCATAAGATGGCAGTCCCACGTGTTTGCATCCAGTGAAAATGAGGAACCCCAAATGGCATAGGCATACATTGGTATTATGGTGGAAGGCAATAATCCATCTTATATCTATTTAAGTACATAATACATATTCCCAAATGATAATCATTTGTGTAGTAGAACATGGATACAAACAGTTTTTGTACTGAATTTGTAACACGGGGAAGTAAAAGTTGCAACCAGAACATTGAAATCCTCTAACATTTTAAAAATATTTTATGCTAATATGAATCAAAAGAAACCGAACAATCCCAGGATTTGGTAAAACAGTCAAGGACACATTTAATATTTAATATTTTGGTAGGCCAGTGGTTATCTGCAGGTTGTGATGATGGTGGTGGTGCACCACTATGTGGAGAGGGGCAGAAATAATTCTAACATCTACAGCAAACACTGGTAAAGTCAATGTGTCTGGCTTTAATGTGTCAATGCATACAAACACAAGAATGCACAAAAACAGTTTGCATGTTTTAGCACATTAAAGCCAGACTCATTCACTTTGCTGATTCCTTTTTCACCTTGATTGGCTGCCTGCTAGAGGGTACCATGTTAAGTGCAAGATTTGAGGGCCTGCACAGTGGGATCTGTGGGGGCTTCACTAAGAACTATGGCTCACATGGCAAATAATTCCTTGCAGTATACAATACAAGTGATGGATGGAACGCTTAATGTCAACCACTAGTGATTAGTCAGGGCTGCATACCAGTTCATAGTTATTTTGCAAACCATGCCGCCTCAGTTTGGACCCAGCCATATGTAAATCTGTCTTGACCTTGCTCCAATAGGGGTCAAGAAAGGGCTTGGCCTGGATTGCCAAGTCAGGTCTTCCCTGAATCAGAAAACAAGCAACCCAGGACCGGTTTGCCCTCATTAGGGCTCAACAGTCAAGTATAGCTTGCTACCAGTAGCATGGTGTAGAGACAGATTGTGATGCAGCTCGAGTAATTAACAGTGGCTGAGAAGCATTCCACCCATCACTTTTTGTATACTTTAGTGTGTTACCCTAAGTGGTACAGGTATGCCGAATGTGGATACTGTGCACAAAGGACTGTCAATGAGACAGAAAGCCAGTTGGACAGTAACCAACCCACAACCCACTGAGCACAGTGCAATGGAATGCATTTTAGGAAATCATCAATACTATATCACAGGGTCAATAAGTGTAATGTAAACCACCTTTCATGATGGAAAGGCACAATCAAGAACTCTAGGAGTCTAGAGATAGATTACAAACATCTATTTAAAAAATTAGAATCTTGTCCTAGTGCACACAAAAATAAAGAGTAAAATATTAAAACGATCAACAAGCATTCTGGGGAATTGAATGATCAAGAGTTTGGACTCAAAAGAGTACAACTTACTCAAGCATATTTTCCACTCCCTTTATGCAAGCTGCTGAAACTCCAAGGGAAATGCACAATGACCCCAAGCTCAGGCAGTGATGGCAATTGTGTTTTTTCATGTTTTGAAGAAACAAACTCCGGCTTTGGGAATTTGTTTCTGGTAGTAAAAAGCTTTCGCGAGTGGGCTGTAGGCTCTACTGACGACAATGAGATCTCCTCCTGCCTGGTGGTGATCTCTACATTTTGGCAGGGAATCCTCGCATTTCAATTCGTACAACTTGATTTGGGAGTGTGTATATAAAATCACATGGCACACAATTTTATGTTATGCTTTATTTTTATGGCAGGTTGGCTACATTTATTGAATGATCACTACCAAGGAGCTTAGTCCCTAGTGAACTATTCAGATACAATCTTATTTCTGTTTAAGCTCCCATCTAGTGTTTAATAGCTCCTCGGTTACGTTTACATCATTGGCAGTGGGGGCTCCAGTAGGCCGCTTGGGTAACTCAGGGTCTGGATCCCCTTGTAATGAACACACACTAGCTGCAAATGGATGTTTTTCTCTGATGTTTATTTTATGGCATAACCAGTCTTCATTTAACACTTCGTCTTACGTGCGGTGACACTTCTATTAAACAATGTTAGCAATTTTATCTCAACATGATTTTTCCAATTGAGAGGTTTTGCCAGGAATTGGATAGACTGTCTGCAGCTTTGAGTTACAGCTTGCAGATGGTACCAAAAATGAAAAATCTAACATGCAGTATAGCTTTGAGAAACAAATGAAGCCTCAACATGGAGATGACAAAAGGAATCCGTTTTTTATTCCTGGCATGATCTCTTCCATCGAGATATTCTAAGGCTTTGTCTTGCAAGGTTCAGTGAGCTAGCAGGGTACATTTATGGCCATTTGAACGATATAGAACATCTGTGTCTAAGCTGCATGCTGTGTGTACGTGACCATGGTGTGCAGCACCTATTATCTGATCAGCAGCATGAATGGTAATTCAAAAATAAAATCTCGAGTTTTTTTTTTTTATCTTCACCGGAAAACCTTTAGTTATTGAAGATACAAAATAAAGTTATTTTAAATGACCACGCTGACACTTAACTACTCCACTCGTGTGCTGAAAACGTTTTTCTGATTTGGACGAAATATAAGAAAAACTAAAGACATCTTTACCATTAAAATGATGTATTTATTTCAACACATATGCAATGAAATGGTAAAACACAATGTAAATGAGTTAATTGCCCTAATGAATTAAATTTGTAAAGATGGTGCAGTGTGTGTTTCGGTCAGTGGGCATGCCATGGCACTGTACATTATTAACCGCGATGTACCGGAATAGAATTAATCTTTGTTTTTACCTCGACTGAAAACTCAAACTACTGACTGCTGAGAGTTTACAAGTTACGAGTTACCCCAAGAAAAATGAAATACTTATCTGTCCATGCCCATTAGAGAAATCGCTTTCCATGTTTGTGAGGTCAGCGAAGAGAGAATAACCTTTCGTTTTCTGAGTATGTCACCTGTACGTATATAGTGCACTTTTACCATTTATATGTTCCTAAAGTACTTTCGGAGTCTGAGTGCCCATTAATATTAAGGGATTCTCATTGACTGGATTCAAGGTGGGTGTAGTCACTTTGGTTGGTGATAGAAGCTCTGTTCAATATTTTGTATACTGGTGGTGTGTATTCAGTAACGACTCAGAGGTGTGTGCACAATATTGTCATGAAACTTTTTAGTGCAGTAAGCTTTATGTGATGTGCATGTTCAAATACATCAGTGAGGGTCATTGTTAACCTAAAATGAGACTTTGGGGCAAATGTGTGCATATGGGGTTATGGTATGTCTAAGCCAACAAGTTCAGAATGGTTTGTATTTTGTCAGAATATGCATTTGAGATGACCTAGGGCCTGATTTAGATTTTGGTGAAGAGGATCCTCCGTTGTAAGCCAATGGGGTATCTTGTCTGCCTTACTCTAGGTCTGCCTTCCATGTTTTGAGTCCAGAGGACTGACAGGTTTATGCCAACAGAGTAAAATATACTCAATCTGCATAAACATTTCTCCGCCAGCCCAAGTGGTAATCCATCTGATATAGTCTGTTTTGGAGTGGGCAGTTTGATACCTTTTTTAGTTTATGGTCCATCACCACCAGGAATATCCGGGCTGTGAGGGACAGCAAAAAATAAAAAACATTACACAGGATGAGTGGAATGCCTATGAAGTTAGTGTGATCAGTGATTTTTTCTGAAAACAAACCCACATTCAGAGTTTGTACTGGGATAAGAAAGCACTTTAAAAAGTTCAGTGTAAATGGATGTCACCAATGACAGATGCACAACTACCTTTTACATGGCTGTATATTAATTTTGTGATGGATCAGATCAAAGATAATTGGGGTCTTGTGCATGAAGGTCTGGCATTCATCCACTTAGAAGACAAGATTCGACAGGCGGGAAAAATGGGCTCAAACGCTGGTAGAAATGGAGGTCTTTGGTTGGCAGTCCAAGCAAGGTCCCGCACTAGTCAGGGCAAAGGAGAAACACACCCAGTTAACTCCACTCACCCCTTTCGTAGCTTCACATGAGCCGAAAGGCTGAAACCAGAGACATTGTGTAACGTATTTGTCCCAACACACAGCAATACAGTGAAAACACTACAAAATGACTCAAACCAGGTTAGAAAAATTGCCAATATTTATGTAAACAAAACAAGAGCAAAGCAACAAAAATCCAACATACATATGCAATGTTACGAATTTTCAAAGATTAAACTGAAAAATAGAGCTTAGAAACACAAATGCTTCGTTTAGGTGATATCACGGCATTGTGATGGAGTCATTCCCAACAATCCGACGCTAATGGCCCGGTCACGGAATCACACGGACCCCCAGGTACAGCACCTTGTGAAAATGAGGAAACAAGCTGGTGCATGAGTCGGATATCATTGCCTCGCTGGGTCCCAGGTGGCGTTGGTTCC
Organism: Pleurodeles waltl; assembly: GCF_031143425.1. Lineage (NCBI taxonomy): Eukaryota > Metazoa > Chordata > Amphibia > Caudata > Salamandridae > Pleurodeles > Pleurodeles waltl. Next base: position 725,565,460 of record NC_090446.1, on the reverse strand, counting down.
TGTACTGTGGAGCGGTGGAGGTGAGGAGTTGTCGGTGAGAAGCATTGGCTCGGCGCAGTTCCGGCAGAGTCGGTATCTGGTGGTCACAACATGGTGCAGTGACATCTAAGGAGTTGCAGACTTCGGCGGGGCTGCAGTGGCGTTGGGCCTGAGGGGTCGTCGCTCTCCAGTGAGGATGACTGCTTCGGTTGCAGGCTGCCGTCACGGGATTCTGCAGCAGCATCAGTCCAGTCTCGTCCGAAGTCAGTTCACTTGGCTTTCTTTGGTTTTTCACCAGCTTCTCCTTTCAAGGGCCTAGAGATTAGGCACCACTTGGCAGGACAGGAATCTCAGAGATTCCAGGTGCTGGTAGAGGAATTCTTTGAAGCTTAGTCCAAGCCTTTGGAGATTCTTTTCAAGCAGGAATATACCACAAAGTCCAGTCTTTGTCCCCTTCCTCAGGCAGAAACAGCAATTGCAGGATAGCCCAACAAAGCACAGTCACAGGCAGGGGAAGCATTTATCCTCAGCTCTTCTCCTTGGCAGAGGTTCCTCTTTGTTCCAGAAGTGAATCTTGACGAGATTTAAAGTCTGGGGTTCTGTGCCCAATACTTACACCTCTTTCTGCCTTTGAAGTTGTCCAACTTTACAGAAATGTCTGTTGTTTACAGGGTCCTGCTTTGCCCAGGCCAGGCCCCCGACCCACACCATGGGATTAGAGACTGCATTGTGTGAGGGCAGGCCCAGCCCATTCAGGTGTAAGTGAACACTCTTCCCCTCACTCTAGCACAGATGGCTAATCATAATATAAAGGCTACACCCCAGCTCCCTTTGTGTCACTGTCTAGAGGAGATTCACAAACAGTCCCACTGTCAGTCTGTCTGAGACAGGGAATCCACAAACAGGCAGAGTCACAGAATGGTTTAAGCAAAAAAATGCCTACTTTCTAAAAGTGAAATTTTCAAACACACAATCTCCAAACCAGTTTTACTAAACGTGTATTACATTTTTGTTCAGAGACCCACAAACTCCACATTTCTGTGTGCTCTCAAAGGGAAACTGCACTTAAAGAATATTTAAAAGCAGCCCCCATGTTAACCTATGAGAGCGATAGGTCTTAGAGAGAAAAACAAATTTGGCAGTATTCCACTGACAGGACATATAAAACACATTAGTACATGTCCCACCATTAACATACACTGCACCCTGCCCATGAGGCTACCTAGGGCCTACCTTAAGGGTGCCTTACATGTACAAAAGGGACAATTTAGGCCTGGCAAGTGGGTACACTTGCCAAATCGAATTAGCTGTTTAACACTGCACACAGACACTTCAGTGGCAGGTCTGAGCCATGTTTATAGGGATACTCATGTGGGTGGCACAGTCAGTGCTGCAGGCCCACTAGTAGCATTTGATTTAAAGGCACTAGGCAACTCTAGTGCACTTTACTAGGGACTTACTAGTAAATCAAATGCCAGTTATGGAAAAGCCAATTACACATTGAATTTCACATAGGGAGCATTTGCACTTTAGCACTGATCTGCAATAATGAAGAGCCCAGAGCAACAAAAACAGCAAAAACAGAGCCCAGCACATAGCAACAACTTGGGAAGCGTAGGCAAAACGTTAGTTGTTGGACCTGGTATCCTTGGCGTGGTCTCCCCTGACTCAACTGAAGGTCTACTAGTTCCTCAGATACTTGTTCAGTACAAAGATTACATTTGCAAAATAATTGAATACAAAAATGCTTAACATTTCATTTTGCAGACATTAGCTTCCTCGTGTTCAAAAGCTATTCCTTTTTTACACCTGGTGACTGAGACACAAGCCATTGATGAAGATGTGGGAGATCGAGGACAAACTTGAATTTAAATTAAAGGCATTTACCCTGTGATATTTTTTGGTACTTTTAAACCTGGCTGATTTACATTACTTTTCACAGTAGACACTAGAAGATAGGTGTGTTGACTCCCTCTGTGCTCCCCTCAGAACTCTCAAAGCCACTAATACCCTCCTTTTTGTCACTCTATTATTCAACCATGAGGACATGGGAGAACATTCCTTTTAGAGTGAAGCTCTTCAAACTTTGGAGAGAACACCCACTCCAGTGATTCCCAACTCTCCACACTTTCAGAATATCCATGTCAAACTTCCCCATTTAACGTAGCTAGGAGGCCAAGTTTGGTTAGCATGAAAAGTCCATGACAGCTAATGAATCAACGAGCACTAAGCAAGTATGTATATACAGCACGTCCAAAACTCTCCAAGAATATGACCTGGCACTCAGAGTATGAGTAACAGATGATTTGATGTTTCAACAAGGCATGCTATATTAACCCCATAGCTACTGGAACTTCTCCAAGCACGGAGTCCTTTTTCGTCTATTTGGGGTAGTTTACACTTAGGGCTCCTATAACCTTTTATCCACATAAGGTATAAACGCCAAATTTGCGGCCCTTTTTTTTCCCAAAAACTGGGGATTCTAAAAGTACCCTGGTTTTCTGGATTCCCCTGCAGGGGACCAATAAAATAGCAAAATAGTGTGTTTTGAAAAAAATAGGGAAAAGGTGCTCTAGATTAAAGCATTTTTTTTCCTAAAAACTCTATCAGTACAAAGGTGAGATCTGCAAAACTATTGAATACAAAAATGCTAAACGTTTCATTTTGCAGACATTGTTTCTTCTTTTCAAAAGATATTAAATTTTTATATCTGGTGAGGAGACACAAACCATTGATGAAGATGTGGATGATCAGAGGACAAGCTTACATTTAAATTAAACTAAATGTGTTTACCATGTGATGTTTTCAGTACTTCTAAACCTGGCTGAGACAGATTGATTTTCACATTACACACCAGCAAAAGGTGTGTCGACTCCCTCTGTGCTCCCCTCTTAATTCACAAAGCCATTAATACCCTCCATTTTGTAACCTCCTTATTCCACCATGAGGGCATGGAAGAATACTCCTTTTAGTACGAAGTTCTTCAAACTTTGGAGAGGATGCCTACTCCAGATCAAGTGATTCCCAACTCTTCACGCTTTCAGAAAACCCACGTAAAACTTCCCCATTCAACGTGGCTAGGAGGCCAAGTTTGGTTAGCCTGGACTGGGTCTATGACATCTTAATGATTCACAAGCTATAAGCAAGTATGTATATACAGCACATCCAAAATTCTCCAAGAAAATGATCCAGCACTCAGAGTATCAGGTATACAAAGTATGTGATGTTCCAACAAGGCAAAAAAAATAGGGAAAAAGTGCTCCAGGTAAAAGTGCTTGTTTTTTTCCCCTCAAAAAGTGCCTAATGAATGTTTTGCTTTACTAAAGTCATCTCCTCAGCATTCAGAAACATGCACAGTTGAATCAAAAATACCTTATTTTGTACCACAGTTTTGGCATTTTACAAAGGGGTATGCCATTTTTCCTATCGGTTGTGCTCTCAACCTACTTCCAATTTGTTGTGGAACCAAGTGTGAAACCCATGGGGAATCCGGAAAGCTATAGATTTCTGAAAAGTAGACAAAATCCCAAATCCAACAAGGAGTCATCTGTGTTGATCCCTCGAGGTTTACCCAAGGAAAACAGTTGAAATGAATACTGAAAATGAGCAGGAAAAAACAGCCATTTGTGACATTTTCATCTGTAACTTTTTGTCACTAATGCCAATTTACAAAATCGATATCCCATTACGGCTGGCTAGGGCTAGACCCTTCTGGTTGCAGGGATATATAGGGATTGAAAGTTCTCCAAGAACCCAAGATACTCCGAGCCAACAACTGCGCTGCAACGTACAATGGTTTTTCATTGAGTACTGAGTTTGAAACAATTCATATAGTGAAATAGGTAGAATGAAAAATGAGTATTAGGGAAAGCTATGTATTTCTGAAATGGGCACAAGATATAAAGTAAGAGCAGTAGTTACTTGTACATCTCTGAATTTGTTGGTACCCATATCTGCGTATGATTTAGAGGGTATTTTTCAAAATGTATTCTTATACACTGGCTTACATTTGAAAGGCACAACTGCAGCAAAGTCCAATTGGTAATAACCGGGGGGTGGGCGGAGCTCGTGGAGTTTTACTCTACTGAATTCCACAGATTTAACTAAAAACTCTGAGACTCCCCCAAGTTCTGCAGGTGGCGGAATTCTGGTTGGTCTACGAGTTCAAACTTCAAATTCTCAGCTCTGTAAAAGCTCTATGGTCTTACATCAGCAGGCCTGTTATTATAGGTTCCAGAAATTGTTAACAAACGTAGGCTGCTCTGCCAACGCACCTCTGCTATGCAGCAATCCTACTATTCCTGGACTAAGAGTGAGACCATGCACATAGCAGCACCTTTGTTTTATGGTTCCCCTGGTATTCTAGAACTTAGGTTACAAACGCCGCTCCACCAACACACCCCTGTTCTGCAACAACATTCCTAGCTATTCCATTTATGGGTTTAACTTTGTGAGAAAGTAGCCTCTTTCTAGCCTTGTTACCCCCACTTTTGGCATGTTTGTGATTGTATGTCAGGGTGTTTTCACTGTCTCACTGGGATCCTGCTAGCCAGGGCCCAGTGCTCATAGTGATAACCCTATGTTTTCAGTATGTTTGTTATGTGTCACTGGGACCCTGCTAGTCAGGACCCCAGTGCTCATAAGTTTGTGGCCTAGATGTATGTGTTCCCTGTGTGGTGCCTAACTGTCTCACTGAGGCTCTGCTAACCAGAACCTCAGTGGTTATGCTCTCTCACTTCTCTCAAATTGTCACTAACAGGCTAGTGACCAATTTTACCAATTTACATTGGCTTACTGGAACACCCTTATAATTCCCTAGTATATGGTACTAAGGTAACCCAGGGTATTGGGGTTCCAGGAGATCCCTATGGGCTGCAGCATTTCTTTTGCCACCCATAGGGAGCTCTGACAATTCTTACACAGGCCTGCCACTGCAGCCTGAGTGAAATAACGTCCACGTTATTTCACAGCTATTTTACACTGCACTTAAGTAACTTATAAGTCACCTATATGTCTAACCTTTACCTGGTAAAGGTTAGGTGCAAAGTTACTTAGTGTGAGGGCACCCTGGCACTAGCCAAGGTGCCCCCACATTGTTCAGGGCCAATTCCCCGGACTTTGTGAGTGCGGGGACACCATTACACGCGTGCACTACATATAGGTCACTACCTATATGTAGCTTCACAATGGTAACTCCGAATATGGCCATGTAACATGTCTATGATCATGGAATTGCCCCCTCTATGCCATCCTGGCATAGTTGGCACAATCCCATGATCCCAGTGGTCTGTAGCACAGACCCTGGTACTGCCAAACTGCCTTTCCTGGGGTTTCACTGCAGCTGCTGCTGCTAACCCCTCAGACAGGCATCTGCCCTCCTGGGGTCCAGCCAGGCCTGGCCCAGGATGGCAGAACAAAGAACTTCCTCTGAGAGAGGGGAAAATGGTGTGAAGGCAGGGGAGGAGTAGCCTCCCCCAGCCTCTGGAAATGCTTTCTTGGGCACAGATGTGCCCAATTCTGCATAAGCCAGTCTACACCGGTTCAGGGGACCCCTTAGCCCTGCTCTGGTGCGAAACTGGACAAAGGAAAGGGGAGTGACCACTCCCCTGACCTGCACCTCCCCTGGGAGGTGTCCAGAGCTCCTCCAGTGTGCTCCAGACCTCTGCCATCTTGGAAACAGAGGTGCTGCTGGCACACTGGACTGCTCTGAGTGGCCAGTGCCACCAGGTGACGTCAGAGACTCCTTGTGATAGGCTCCTTCAGGTGTTGCTAGCCTATCCTCTCTCCTAGGTAGCCAAACCCTCTTTTCTGGCTATTTAGGGTCTCTGTCTCTGGGGAAACTTTAGATAACGAATGAAAGAGCTCATCCGAGGTTCCTCTGCATCTCTCTCTTCACCTTCTGCCAAGGAATCGACTGCTGACCGCGCTGGAAGCCTGCAAAACTGCAACATAGTAGCTAAGACGACTACTGCAACTCTGTAACGCTGATCCTGCCGCCTTCTCGACTGTTTTCCTGGTGGTGCATGGTGTGGGGGTAGTCTGCCTCCTCTCTGCACTAGAAGCTCCGAAGAAATCTCCCGTGGGTCGACGGAATCTTCCCCCTGCAACCGCAGGCACCAAAAAGCTGCATTACCGGTCCCTTGGGTCTCCTCTCAGCACGACGAGCGAGGTCCCTCGAATCCAGCAACTCTGTCCAAGTGGCTCCCACAGTCCAGTGACTCTTCAGTCCAAGTTTGGTGGAGGTAAGTCCTTGCCTCACCTCGCTAGACTGCATTGCTGGGAACCGCGACTTTTGCAGCTACTCCGGCCCCTGTGCACTTCCGGCGGAAATCCTTTGTGCACAGCCAAGCCTGGGTCCACGCCACTCTAACCTGCTTTGCACAACCTCCTAAGTTGTTCTCCGGCGATGTGGGACTTCTTTGTGCGACTTCGGGTGAGCACCGTTTCACGCATCCTCGTAGTGCCTGTTTCTGGCACTTCTCCGGGTGCTACCTGCTGCTAAGAGGGCTCCTTGTCTTGCTCGGCGACCCCTCTACCTCCTGGTCCAATTTGCGACCTCATGGTCCCTCCTGGGCCACAGCAGCATCCAAAAACGCTAACCGCACGATTTGCAGCTAGCAAGGCTTGTTGGCGTTCTTTCGGCGGGAAAACACTTCTGCACGACTCTCCACGGCGAGTGGGATCCGTCCACCAAAGGGAAAGTCTCTAGCCCTTTTCGTTTCTGCAGAAACCTCAGCTTCTTCTGTCCAGTAGAAGCTTCTTTGCACCCACAGCTGGCATTTCCTGGGCATCTGCCCATCTCCGACTTGCTTGTGACTTTTGGACTTGGTCCCCTTGTTCCACAGGTACCCTAGATTGGAAATCCATCATTGTTGCATTGTTGGTTTGTGTCTTTCCTACATTATTCCTCTAACACGACTTCTTTATCCTTAGGGGAACTTTAGTGCACTTTACACTCACTTTTCAGGGTCTTGGGGAGGGTTATTTTTCTAACTCTCACTATTTTCTAATAGTCCCAGCGACCCTCTACAAGGTCACATAGGTTTGGGGTCCATTCGTGGTTCGCATTCCACTTTTGGAGTATATGGTTTGTGTTGCCCCTATCCCTATGTGTCCCCATTGCATCCTATTGTAACTATACATTGTTTGCCCTGTTTTCTAAGACTATACTGCATATTTTTGCTATTGTGTATATATATCTTGGGTATATTTCCTATCCTCTCACTGAGGGTACACTCTAAGATACGTTGGCATATTGTCATAAAAATAAAGTACCTTTATTTTTAGTATAACTGTGTATTGTGTTTTCTTATGATATTGTGCATATGACACTAAGTGGTACTGTAGTAGCTTCACACGTCTCCTGCTGCTCTGCTAAGCTACCATTATCTATAAGCCTAAGCTGCTAGACACCCTATACACTAATAAGGGATAACTGGGCCTGGTGCAAGGTACAAGTACCACCTGGTACTCACTACAAGCCAGTCCAGCCTCTTACAAACTTCACACACATAATGCTGTCAAAGTATTCTTGTGCTCCAGCAGCCAGTGCTGTTTGATCTCAGCTATTACACACAGCTCTGTCAAAGCACCTCTGAGCTGTCCAGCAGCACATCTACTATTCCTGAACAACTCACTACTTTCCCAAAGAAGCTCAATCTAGACCTAACCCATCTCTGTTACTTTAGTACAGATTACCGCAGAGCATGTTGATGCACATCAGTTCTGATTCCCATGACCATATATCAGTCCAGAGAACGACTGATGAACCTCACCTTTGTATCTGCGCCTTCACATTAACCTCTGTTGGCAAACGTTATAAACACTGACAAGCACAGAGATACACACAAACGCACCTCTAACCTGAACACCAGCAATCGTTCCTGGTTTCATAATGATGATGCTCATGTAATATATTTGTAAACCTCTTCCGATATATCAGTTTCAACTTGCCATACTGTTTGTGGCCCTTCAGATCTTTAAAAAAAAAACTCAACATGTGCGGCACACACCCTCAAACCTAAGCTGCAGCAGCCTTGCCTGGTACCATTTTTATCTTTCAAAATCAATCCTGGATTTTTATGCACTTTTATTTTGCAAGCCCAGATGTGACTGGCATGGTTTTTGACACTGAACAATATGATAGACTTGCATGATTCACCTCTAGACAAACAGGACAAAATAATAAAGAAACAAAAACCTAACAAAAAAAGGACTCAGACTCAAAGCCCACAAACAGCAACCTAAGGGGTTCAGATAGCACTCACTCATGTGACTGCTGACCATGCACCCTTGGGTGAGGGGAGTGAAGGACAAATGCATGCTGGAGTGAGGAGGGGGCTCACGTCCCTTCACTAATCACAACACAGCAAGAGCTGCAGCACTCACAACAGGAAGCTCATGATGATGGCGGTCAGGTCTCCTTTCTTCCTTGATTGTTATACACCCAACAACACAAACTCAGATGGTCAAAGGGCCGGGGGAGCCTAGAGCACAGCAATGAATTCCAGAGCCAAGACATAACACCACCTCCCCAGCAACAGCAGCGGAAACCAGGTGGGTAACTGAGAAAGGACAATCACAGAACCCACTGTTATCACCCCAATATGAGCAAGTCAACCAGCATGAGAGACAGGGCCTCGTCTTCAGCCATATTAAGATCAGGAACTTCTTGACCAGGATTTTATGAGTGGGTGCTGGTGAACTCTGCCACATGGGTTGGTGGAGTTTTTATTTTTTTTATTTTTTTATTTTTACTGTCCTCCACACTCCAAGCAGAGTGAGGGTAGCAAAACTCAGTGAACTTTACCGGCGGAGTGGCGTTTACCACACACCCCTAGTAATAACAAATGTTCTACTATTCTATGCTCCCACAAGTCTTTTAATAAAAATTGTCCCTCACTTGTGTGGATAAGCTTCGTGTCTGCGACAGAAATTGGCCAAAACACGACATGAGCGCATCACATTTTTCCACTGAAAACTGACCCTTCTTTCCCCAATGTAGGTAACTGTAGATTTTGGATCTTGGCTCAGCAGGCACTTAAGTCTAGCAAACCTGTGTATGTTTGAAAACTAGACACAAAAGGTATCCGGGGGGGGTGACATGCATGGCTCAATGTTTTTTCCCCATAATTCCTGTGATGGAAAGTTCTGGAATCTGTGGGTAGCCACAAACTTATGCCTACCCTGCATTCCCACAAGTCGCCTGACAAAAATGGTACCTCACTTTTGAGGGTAGGCCAATAGCTTGTGACAGGAAATGGCCTAGAACCCAACATGGATGCATCACATATGTCCTCTGAAAACTAATCAATTTTTTTCCAATGTGGGTAGCTGTATATTTCGGACCGTAGCTCAGTAGTACCTAGGGAAACCTAGCAAACCTGTATATTTTTGAAAATTATACACTTGTGGGTATCCAGAGTGGGCTGACACATCTGGGTCTCTCCAGGTTTTTTGACTCTGAATCCTTTCAAAACTCCAATATTGACTAAAAACATTTTCCTCACATTTCTGTGATGGAAAATTCTGGAATCTGCAGGAAGCCACAAACGTCTGTCCACCAAGCATTTCCTCAAGTCTCTCAATAAACATTGTACCTCACTTGTGTAGGTAGGTACTTGTGACTAGACAGCCCAAAATACAACATGGGCGCATTACATTTTTCCTCCGAAAACTGACCGATGTAGGTAGCTGTAGATTTTGGACCCTAGCTCAACCAGCACTGAGGTAAACCTATCCAACCTGTACATTTTTTTTAAAACTAGATACACAGGTATATTCCGGGTGGCCTGACTTGTGTGGGACTTGTCGTAGTTGAACTCTTGCTCTAGGAAATGCTGCTGGTTTGGGGATGACAGCACTTGTGTTTGTAGATCACTAGGTCAATCCTACAACAAGTCTCAAGTCTCGGCCCAACCCTCCTGGCTCACAAGCAGTACCTCACCAAAAACCAAAATGGTAGGTGATTTGTGGCAGCCTTTACGCATGGACTCAAGAGTGAGAGATCTCAGGGGAGTTGTGGTTAAACAGAGATTACCCTTTTCCCACATGAGCAACATGTCTCAGTCACACACAAGCACTGAAGGAGAAGCAGTGAAGTTTTCAATAGATTTTATTAACAAGACTGCAATTTACTGTACATTGCATGGGCTGCAATGATCAGGATAATGAACAATACAAGAAACAGAATTGTAAATCCGAGAGTCATGAATACAAAGACCCCACCATCTTGCAATAACAAGATGTAAAGCAGGTGTGAAATAAACTCTAATACCCTAGCATGATGAACCTAATCTCTAACCTAAAGAGAGCTTGGTGTGTTAAATCTAATCTGCCCTTACCCTGTCCATGATAGCACTGATGGCATCTGGTAGGAATCCCTCTGATCTTGTCTGTGTGAGATGTATTTATACAAATCTAAAAAGGACCCCTGATGCAGGTATTTTCCCAAATGTGAGAAATGGGGTCTTTGGTTGGCAATCACGTTACCCCCCCTGTCCAAGCAAGGAACCTCATTCTAGTCAGGGCAAAGGAGAAACACCTGGTTAACCCCCCCCCACCCACCCCCTTGGTAGCTTGTCACGAGCAGACAGGCTTAACACAGAAGCAACTTGTAAAGAGGTGAAGCAGCATCGGTTGCAAAGTCGGGCCCTTGGTTTTGGCAGGTACAAAGTCCGGTGAAGTCAAGATGCTGCGGGGCAACCTCACAGGGGTCACAATGACAAACGATGCCATTGCGGCCCTGTGATGTCACGGACATCGGACTTACAACACTCCGAAGTCAGCAAAGTTGGGCGGGATCAGCAGCTGTAGCGAAGAGAATCCTACATGGTCATTGGGGTTGTGACACTTCTACGAGGTCTACAACCTTGGGGCAGGCGGACTCGCGGTTCTGGGCAGCCGTGTCCTTTATGAAGTTGCACAGCGTCAGACAGGTTTTGTCTCCAGACATTAATTTTCAGGTGCAGAGGAACTGGAATGGCACCACATGGGTGGTGTAACCTTTGCTGTCCCTGAGGCTTCAAAACAGGAGGCAAGCTCTGCTCCAAGGCCTTGGAGATACCTCTCAAGCAGGAATGCAAAACAAAGTCCAGTCTCTGTCCCCTTACACAGGCAGAAGCAGCAACGGCAGGATAGCCCAACACACCACAGTCCAGGGCAAAACTTTCTCAGCTCTTTAGCTCTTCTCCAGGCAGAGGTTCCTCTTGAAACCTTAAAAGTAATCTGATTTCCAGGGGTTTTGGGTCCAATACTTATACCCCTTTCTGCCTTTGAATTAGGCCTACTTCAAAGGAAAGTCTGTTGTTCACAAGATCCAGCCTTGCCATGGCCAGCCCCCAGACATACCAGGGGGTAGGAGACTGGATTGTGAGAGGACAGGCACAGCCCATTCAGCTGTAAGTGACCACTCCTTCCTCCACTCTACCACAGATGGCTCATCAGGATTTGCAGGCTACACCCCAGCTCCCTTTGTCACAATCTCTGGAGCGGATTCACAAACAGCCCAACTGTCAAACTGACCCAGACAGGCAATTCACACACAGGCAGAGTCACAAAGGTTTAAGCAAGAAACTGACTACTTTCTAAAAGTGGCATTTTCAAAGTAATCCAAAAACCAACTTCACTAAAAGACGTATTTTTAAATTGTGAGTTCAGAGACCCCAAACCACATATTTATATCTACTGTCAAAGGGAATCTGTCCTGTAATAATATTTAAAGGCAGCCCCCATCTTAATCTATGATAGAGATATGCCTTGCAACAGTGAAGACTGAATTTAGCAGTATTTTACTGTTAGGACATGTAACGCACATTAGTACATGTCCCACCTTTGACATGCACTGCACCCTGACCATGGGGCTACCAAGGGCCTACCTTAGGGGTGCCTTACATGTATAAAAATGGAAGGTTTAGGCCTGGCGAGTGGGTACACTTGCCAAGTCGAATTGGCAGTTTAAAACTGCAGACACTTCAGTGGCAGGTGTGAGCTATGTTTACAGGGCTACTTATATGGGTGCTGCAGGCCCACTAGTATCATTTGATTTACAGGCCCTGGGCACCTCTAGTGCACTTTACTAGGGACTTACTAGTAAATCAAATATGCCAATCATGGTTAAGCCAATTACACATACATTTTACATAGGAGCACTTGCACGTTAGCTCTGGTTAGCAGTGGTAAAGTGCCCAGAGAATCAAAAACAGCAAAATCAGAGTGCAGCACATAATCTTGGAAGCAGAGGCAAACAGTTAGGGGGAGACCACACCAAGGATGCCAAGTTTGACACCAACCAAAAGATAAGGCATGCTTGGGGCAGCAATTCCCTGAAAAGGTACATTATGTTACTGTCACATGAAAGTGTGAAGTACATGTGAATAGCTACGTATCTCGTTTATCTTGGATGCTGATAGTGACACCTTTACAGAGTGGCACTGATAACATGAAACTAAAACATCTTCCTAACTATAGACAAAACAGCCATTGTGGAAGAAGTAATTACATAAATGTGCTAAAGCAGAGCAAGCTAAGTCGGTTAAAAGTCACAAGGTGACGGGGGCACATGCCTACAAGCCAGAATGCTAAGATAAACTCCTGACTCCTATTAAAACTAAATAGGAACAACTACACCCTCCCCATTGCCGGAACAAGTATGACAACAATGACGACGCCAGAGAAGGTGAATGAACCCAAGCTAAAGATGCTTTGGACTAAAACAAGCTAAAATCATATTAAGACTTAACTAAAATCAAATTAAAACTTGTTAAAATAGCTACAGCATACAAAGAGACAGTGTCAACCATGACAAGCACAGCAGGCCAAAGTTAAAGGCAATGTTTGGCAAGACTTTGAAACAGGCCAATGGTCAAAGTTAACAGTAGTCATGATCCTGACAAATGTCTCCGAAGCCATCAAAAGGAAGGGCATTCAGGAAAGAAGCCCCCTTGTCAGATGTTAGATCGATGACAGGATTAGCAGATGGATCCACGGAGCAGTAGTGCCCAGCAGTCTCAGGATCTTCCACGAAAGCAGCACTATCCCAGGTGCCCAAAGGAGCCAGACAGTCCAAGTGCAGCTCGTAAATGGCCTTGCAAATCAGCCTCAGTCTCCTGGGGCATGACCGTGAATTAACCCTCATCGGGAACATCAGCAGTTCTTTATCCACACGAAGAACTGGGTGGAACAGCAAGGCACACCAAAGGTACATGTTCAAAGAGGCACCAGGTGCAGTGAAAGACTGGTTGCACACACCATAGGACTGGTCGAAACCAAGACTAATCATGCTCCAACTCTTTCAGCAATGGAGCAACAAAGAACTGTACCATGCGATCACGGCACAACTGGGCTGATGGTAGTAGCTCCATCACTCCACTTAGCTGGGAAGGCACAACCACTGAGTATCCAAAACAGCAGCAGTATCCTGCCGATCATTGCCACCAAACACACTGGAAAAGAGTGAATGGGTGAAGGACTTCAAAGACAATCTGTAAGATGCTCGCAAATCCAGACCCGATAGCCTAAAGAAGTGCACAATCCCTGTAGTGCTCGAAGGGTTGAATATTCTGGATATCAGCTCTTCAAAGTGCTTGGGGAAGTTGATATTTAATAGGGATAGTATCTCGGCTGATTATCTCGCTATCTAGAGAGCAAATGTCTCTCCAGCCAATGTCAATGCAACTTGTTTCTGGAACAGTAGCGCTTTTAGTCTGCCCAGCTTGTAATAATTTACATTAGTAGTATCAATGTGAGGCCACATTTCTGCTACTCCTATCTTTTGTGAAGGGGGAATAAAACATGTTTGCAACACGTTACGATCTTAGAAACTGAAATTGTGTAGGCAATTCCTGGTCTCATACCGCAACAGCGTTGTTTGTTCAGGACCAAATAACTTCCATTCAAAAGTGCATGAAATGCCAGACAAATCAAACAGACAGGAGTACCCTCAGAAAACAGGATAAAGTTTGCAACCTCCACATTGCAAAGGCCATGAAGGGATACCAGTTTGCAAATTGAGTGACTAAAAGTAGTCTCACATTGGCTTCCTCTAATAAAGACCTGTGTTTCACCGTTCAAACATTTATATTCAAAGGGCAACCCCCACCCCTCTTTAATATGGATATCACCTCGCCGCTCATATCTGCCCACGGCAAGATGTTTCAAGCTCTTCAAAAAATGGAAAGTAGAAATGGCCAAATATATAATGCCATGCACTAGCCTTAAAGTTGGACTTTCTGCAACTGGAAAAGGCAACTTCTCTAACTTTTCTATGTGAAGCACGGTGAAACTTGCTACCCTATTAGCCATTGTCTGTTGTTCCCGGGATAAATTAGATAAATTAAAAGCTGCAAACAGGTTACTACTGTTAATGAATTTCCATGGAACGTGGACATATTGCAGAATCTGTAGTGTTCAACCTAACCGCATTATGGAACGCAGCTGACTTTGTCCATGGTGTAAAAAGGACATGTCATTCTGAATGAAGTCTGTTGCAGATGACACTATGTTAATAAGGGAACATATCCTGTTGGACAGAGTGTTCATGCCATTATTGACAACAGCAATGCCTTTTCCAGATTTTCCTTATCAATCTGCCTTAAAAGCGCAGCTGCTTCCATTTACGAAAACTTCCAGATCTCATTGTATATGAGATAGATCAATCTTTTAGATTGTAGCTTTCTTAGACCTAAGAATTTCTGCAAGTCTATATCTCAGAAAGTGTGTTAACATGTTTAACTACTGCTAAGATGTTTGTCTGCAACCACTGTTGGCACAGTTTACCCACATTGTATGCAGTAACTATATGCGAGTGTTGACCCATGACAAAGCGAGAGTCCGGACGGCTAATCTTGAGCCTCCCCCTCACCCTCTCCCCCCTGAGGAATTCACAAACATGCCTGACACTCATTTGTGTCTATTGGCCATAATAACCACTTGCAGGGACTGGTAAGTGAAGAATTATAGGTACCAGCCTGGACCTTTGCACCTAATTCTTCCTTGGTGACGTTCAGGAAGAACTGACAATTGGCAAATTTTGCTCATATGGGGATACTGGGCACATTCATTTACTTCAACTTTACTAACCCTGGATAGGATATCTGTTGAATTGTGTTATTTAAAAAAGATTATTTACAGCATGACTTATTCATGTTCAAATTAAGCTTCTTTACTCCAATCTTGTGTTCCATATACACCCTTTACATCAATAGTGTTCTTCCAGTATTCTTAGCCTACTACTGCAAGTCAGGAAACAAAGGAATCTGAATAAATCAATTTTGTGATTGTTAGCAAACTTTTCCTAATGTCAGACGGTGGTAACTTGAAACAATATGACTCTGGGTCCTTAAACCCTTTGCTGCCAGGCATTTATTTGGGCTATTTGGGGCAGTTCGCGTTTAGACCCTCGTAACACTTTGTCCACATAAGCCACACTTTCATCCTTTTTTTTTTTTTACAACATCCTAGGGATTCTAGAGGGACCCAGAGTTTGTGGGTTCCCTGGAGACCAAGAAAGTAGCCAAAATAGTGATTTTTTTCCCCAAACAAAATGGGGAAAAAAAAGGTATGCAGAATAAAGCTTGTGGTTTTTACCCTGAAAATGGCATCAACAAAGGGTTTGCAGTGGTAAAATCACCATCTTTCAGGAACAGGCAGACTTGAATTAGAAAGCCAAATTTTTTCAACACAATTTTGGCATTTTACTGGGACATACCCCATGTTTACTATTTTGTGTGCTTTCAGCCTCCTCCAGTTAGTGACAAAAATGGATGCGAAATCAATGCGGGATTCCAAACAGCTAAACATTTCTGAAAAGTAGACAAAATTCTACATTCAGCAAGGGGTCATTTGTGTAGATCCTACAAGGTTTTCCTACAGAAAACAGCTGAAATAAAAAAAAAGTTGAAACTGAGGTGAAAAACAGCCATTTCTCTCCACATTTTACTCTAGCATTTTCCTGCGATGTCAGATGTTCAAAAGTAATATACCATTACATCTGCTGGACTTTTCTGGTTGCGGGAATATATAGGGCTTGTAGGTTCATCAAGACCCTCTAGATACCCAGAGCCAATAAAGGAATTGCATCTTACAATGGGTTTTCATTGTATACTGGGTATACAGCAATTTAGTAAAATATAGAGAGTCAAAAATAGGTATCAAGGAAACCTTTGTATTTCCAAAATGGGCACAAGTTAAGGTGTTGGGAAGCAGTGGTTATTTGCACATCTCTGAATTTTGGGGTCCCCATACTAGCATGTGAATTACAGGGCATTTCTCAAATAGCTTTTTTTACACACCGTCTTACATTTGGAAGGAAGAAATGTAGAGAAAGACAAGGGATAATAACATTTGTTCTTCTATTCTGTGGTCCCCAACTCGCCTGATAAAAATGGCACCTACCGAACCTGTGCATTTTTGAAAACTAGATATCTACAGGAATCCAAAATGGGTAAACTTTTGGGACTCTCACCAGGTTTTTACCTAGAATACATAGCAAACCTCAGGATTTAGCAAAAAAATACTTTTTGCTCCAATTTCGGTGACAGAAAGTTCTGGAATCTGAGAGGAGCCACAAATTTCCTTCCACCCAGCATTCCCCCCAGTCTCCCAATACAAATGGTACCTCACTTGTGTGGATAGGCTTGGTGCCCGCCACAGGAAATGTCCCAAAACACAACGTGGACACACCAAAATTATCAATTACAAAACTACCTGTTTTTGCGGAGGGGGGATGCACCTGCGTTTTTGGTCCTAGGATCAGCAGCTGGGGAAACTTACCAAAACCAAACATTTCTGAAAACTAGACACCTGATGGAGTCCAGAGAGGTGTGACTTGCATGGATCCCCCAGATGTTTCCTACCCAGAATCCTCAGCAAACCTCACATTTAGATAAAAAGAAATCATTTTTTCCACATTTCTGTGTGGGATCACCACACCGGCATAATTTTCCTACCACCCAAAGTTCCCTCTTAGTCTCCTGTTAAAAATTATACCTAACTTGTGTAGGTGGGCCAAGTGGCTGTGATAGGGTCGAACCATGTCAAAAATTAGGGTGAAACAAAGCGGGTCCAAAAGGGCAGTTTAAAAAAAAAGTATAGGGTGACAAGTGGGGCAGAATATTTATCGGAATAGATGCAACAATGCTGGGTGGTAGGAATTTTGCGGATTCATGCAGATTCCGGAAGGATCCATCACAAAAGTTTGGGAAAAATGTGTGATTTCAAGCAAAGTTGGAGGTTTGCAGGGCATTGTGGGTAAGAAAATGGTGCAGGGAGCATGTGAAGCACCCCACCCTGGACTCACCCACATGTTTAGTTTTCAGATGTGTCTAGGTCTCGTAGATTATTCTACATGGTAGCATCCCAAAGTCCAAAAAGTGCAGCCCTCAACCTTCCAAGTGGGACAATTTTGAGAGTTAGACAAGCTCTCATGGCCCAAATGTAAAACCCAAACCCAAAATAATCAAATGTCCTCTTGCTTGCCATGGGATAAAATGTTTTAGTGTGGGGGTTAGGGCTGAAAGACTGTTACCCCCTTCAGTTGGGGGTGGGGGCATAACCGCGCCCATACTGGTTGGTACCCCACTATTTTTTTTTTTATTCCCTGGCATCTAGTAGGCTTTCTGCCCCCCCCCGGAGTGGCTCGGGGGTAATTGCCCACCAGTGGGCAGAACAACTTTGTCCCTCTTTATTCTGGGGTGGGATTATGGAGATTCCACCTCCCTCTTAAAAAAAAAAAAAAAATACTGTTCTTTGGTCTATTGTGGGCTTTCTGCCCTCCCCCCTTGAGGGCAGATGGGCCTTACAAAAATAGGCAGATCTGCCCCCAAAGGGGGCAGAAACGGCCAACAGTAATGTGTCTCCATGGGAAGCAACCCGTGCCCAATGGGCTGCCCTCCCAAACAAGCTCACCAATCCCTGGTCCCTAATAGAAATAGGCCGATTTGCCCCCAAGGGGGTCAGAAATGGCCCAAAATAAATTGGCCCTCCCAGAGGAGGGACCCTTGCCTAAAGGGTCGCTCCCCTTGCGTGAACTTTTCGCAAAAAAAACCAAATCCCTGGCATCTAGTGGTTTCTGTCCCACCTGGGCAGATTGGTCTAATAAAAATAGGCTGATCTGCCCCCAAGGGGGGCAGGAATGGCCTAAAGACAATTTTTTCCCCCAGGGGAAACAAAACAAAATTATCCCTGGTGCCTAGAGGTTTCTGCCCCCGTGTGGGCAGATCAGCCTAATTACAATAGCAGAAATGCAGAAAAGGCCTTAAAAAAAGATAATGCACCCCAGGAGCGCGACCCTTGCCAAAGGGGGTCGCTCCCCTTTATTGTTAGTATTAAAAAAAAAAAAACTCTTGTGTCTAGTGGGCATTTCTGCTTCCTGATCACTTGACGATCGGGCTGCAGAAATGCTCAGAGACACAAAGGAAAGGAAAGGCCTATCCTTTCATGCCTCTCCCACCCCATGATCGGAAGAGAAAGGAGTTTGCATTTCTCTTCCAATCTGCACTGGAAGCTGAGCTTCCAGCGTGGTGGGGCGACTGTGCGCTGATGTCAGATGCCACTGGGGGAGGGGGTGGCGGAAGCGGGGGCGTGGGTTGACGAGGAATCGATTCCCCTTCCAGCCCTGCCCTAGGGAGGTGGGGGGAGGCCGTCGGGAGGGAGCGCTAGCGTTTCTCCCGAGGGCTGGGTGCAGGATGAGCTGGTCTCGTCCTCGGCACACAGGAACCGTGGCGGACAACGAGACCAGCTCATACCAGGCACCCGAGGGTTACTGTCATGCCCAGAAAAATGTGTGAATTTCTCTGAATAATGTTTTGGGCTCCCAAGGTGAAGTTGAACAGTGCTCCCACTGTGTCTAATTGAATACTGATCTATGTCTAGTTACTCTGTTCAGGTAGTAATGCACCCAGTTATTATAACAGAACATTTCCCCATAATTCTTTGTGTTAGTGTACACATCCTCACTTCCAAATACAGTATAATCCTTCAATTCAGCTAGCATGGAATCAACTATTTGCACATCCTAGTCATCAGAACTGGTGTAATTACATCAGTCATTGAAATTTTAAAGACATAAGGAATCTGAATGATCTCAGTAGGCCCATACATGTTATATATAATATATATTATAAAATGAACTTTATCCTACTCAATCCCATCCGGAATTAGTACCGCTGAAATGTTCACAAGGGAGAAGTCTCTTTGGACCTTATGTGAGGAAAGATATGGAATGAGAACTTCATCCACAGGCTCAACAGAGGAGCATTCAGGAAGGTACTGACCATTTATCATTTAAAACAGCCACAAAACCAATCCATGACAGAAAGGCAAGTAATGTCAGAAGTGTCCACAGATAAATCCATGGATAAATTAAATAGTTATCTTCAAGCCATATGCACAGTTTACGTGTCTTTGAAACAGTTTCAGTCGCAGGTGCAGATGAAGTTGAAGAAAAGTCAATGTTGATGAAGTAACACGAAGCAGTCTGCAAACACAGGAACTGGTGCATACTGGTGGATGAATCCACTTCACGTGGAGGTTCATAGCAGGTGTAATCAGTTTGTGTTGTGTTGGAGTAGAAGACAGCCACATCTTGGACAGGTCTTGTTGGTGATGTGGTTACAGGAATGAGCAGAAGATCATTTTCCACCCTCCCCATACTCGAGGAAGCATCCGTAGAATTGTTGTACATGTCAGTGTTGTCAGAAGAGTTGTTTCTTCGTTGAAGAGGTATGTCCTGTTGGGTAGTGAGAGGGGAGCGGGAACACCCCAGGGACCACTGGGTCTACTGTGCAGGATTGGCCACATGATGGAGTTTGACGTTGTCAATGGAGATGAGTCTGTTTGCTTTGGAACCAGGCAGCAGTGGTAGGATGATGTTTCTGGTACCTTGTATTCCCAGGACTTGGACCGGTACTCTGTATTATGGGCTGAATTCCTTCTTCACGGCATCTTTTCATGAACCCGATCCCTGACTCTAGGAATCCAGCCAGCAGAAGTTGTTGCCAAATCCCTTATTCCTAAGGTGCCACTACTAGCAGATTCATCATCACAAAATTGCTGAAGCTCCTGTAAGATAGAGATGTTCATTTGTTAAAAGGTGCATCTAATGCCACCAAACCAGGGACATTTACATCTGGGCCCTACATAGGTATCCCAAAGAGAACCTTATAGGAAGTGCATCCTCCCAAGAACCTTCTTGGCAGATTATTCAGTGCTCTCTGGATGCCATATAGGTGGTAAAGCCAGCTGCGGACAGAACCTAATACTCTAGCTGTTAAGGACTGCTTCCGATCTTGATTCCTCCTTTCCACAACTGAATTTCCCTTGGGATGGTAGAGTGCGGAGTAATGGAGTTCAACACACATCGTACCCATGGTGTCCCTGAATTGTTCAGAGGCAAATGCTGGTCCGAATGGAATGCTGCAACTGCATATGTACCAATAAAGATCAGCAAGTCTTTTATAACAGTTTGAGTGAAAGCCGACCAATGAGGCCGTACCCACAGGAATCTAGAACAAAAGTCTACAGCGACTAAGATGTATTTGTATGCACCATCAGGTTGAAGGCGACCACAATGGCCCAGGTATCCACATTGTAGTGGCCCGTTGGACACTAAAAGGGATATCTGCGGTGGTCGTTTGATGTTTGAGCCCTTTATCTGCTGGTAAATGTCGCAACAAAGAACATATTGCTTAGTATGTTTGGATAGACCTGGCAATCAGAAGCATTTGTTTTACTGCGGCTACAACACCAGCATGTGTTGAGACAACACCCTCATGTGCCTCTGATTAAATCTAATCTCTGGTCTTGGTTGGGGATCACTCGATCTCCCACCCCAGGAAGTGTTGCATAGGTAGCATTCTGTGCACTGATGCGGCTTGAATATTTTTTAGGGTATGCAATATGGATAGGCTTACCTTCAGCAGAAGCTTTCACAGCAGCCAAAATGTCATTATCCAATTTCGTCTGAGAACTATTCACTGCAGCTACAGAAGCCATAGCTATTTCAGATTTGGCTGCTTCATCAGTCAAGGTATTGCCAATAACGTGTACTCCTACATGTTGATGGCCCAATGCATGGACTACATGAGCACTCAGTAGCTCATCCTTCAGATCAGCCTCCCTCCCACACAGAGTTCTGTGTTTTATGGAGTTCCATGTTAGTCTCTGAATCCGTTCAATCGCCAATGATTAAGATAATCATTGTAGGACTGGACACAGAAGGACGAATCATAGACGATCAACGTGAGTTGTCCTGGATCTGTATATTCTAGTGCTAAGATAAGGGCTTTAAGTTCAGCCAGCTGAGCTGTGCAGTCCCCCCAGGTTCTGCATGTAGGTATTGTGAGCATCACTCCGCTCACAGCTGTGCAAGAAGCTGACTATTGATGCTTAGTACCTACAGCTGGTTGTGCTGAACCATCAGTGTAAAGGACAGTATGGTATCTGTCAAGTGGCAAGATGTCTAGGGGGTGCAAGGTATTCCTGTTCGTATTGGAGAAATTCTTGTGTCTGGAATTTTGGATCAAAGTTGTAATCAACATCGGTGGCCGTCAGGGAGGTTGCCCATTGAATCCAACGTGGATGTAATGCTTTAGCGTTAGGAACGCTTGCTTTGGTGACAGCCTCTAAGGCAATAAAACATTTATCTTGGGCAAGTGGTCTCTCTCCTAAATGACAGCCATCTGAACTGCAGTTAGAATTTTTTCTGTTGGTGCAAAGCGTTGTTTTGCATTGGAATGCAAGTGTGATTTATATGCTGTGGGCACTGTGTCATCTTCGTTAAAGGTGACATAAGTGAACACAATAGCACCAGCAATTATTCTGATGACCAAATTTGTTTTGTTGTCACATGTGTGTAAATGTTTTGCTACTAGCATGTCCTGTTGCAAACTTCTAAGGATGTTTGTGTTCAGCTGGCCAGTGTCTTCAAGAAAAATCAGGGCGTATTAAGTCATAGCGTGGCTTGATGCATTGTGCATAGTCAGGAATGTACGTGCTGCCAAAGTTGTAGAAACCAAGTAAAGACTGTAGTTTCTTGTATTTTGAGGCTAAAGCTGAGCACATTTTTCTAAAAAGTGCAGGCCCAGGCTCTTCCCTTCGTTTGATAGTTTGTATCCCAATACCAATATGCTGAAAAAGACTAGGGCTGTGAATCCTAGAACTATCCAATGAGACCCTCAAGATGAATGTTGAGGTTGTCATCTGTGCGACAGATGTCATCCACGTAAGACTACGCCTCAGGATCAATATCATGCAATATTGATGTTACAGAGGCTGATAACAGCCCTGGGATGTTCTTGAAACCTTGAGACAAACGGCAGAAGCATTTTTGTGAGCCAAATGAGAACGCACTCAGGTCCTGACTAGCATGTGCTAAGTTTTGGCAGAAAAAAAACATTGGAGATATTGAATGTTGTTTTGTATTCTTTAAGCACTATGTTCTTTATTAGTACTGTGTGAATTTCGTTTTGCCTTTGTGTGAGTAGGATTGTTTAAGTGTCTGTAATCTAAGACAATTCTGTATGAATGGTCAGGTTTTGCAATAGGCAAAAACTGGTTATTTATTGCAGAGACACAGGGCTCGATTACTCCCTGGTACTCTAGCTGAGTGAAGATCTCTCACTGGAGCTTTAGCTTCATGTTTGACAGGCTACTGTGGCGGAGGCTGGGGTGTAGACCTAATTGGTGTCACATGGCAAGGAGAATCCTTGTCACAACCTACATTGTTGTGGTATAATGCAGGTGCCTGCACTAAAGCCCAGTTGACAGCGTAGGCTTGTTTTACCTCCTCTGGAACAAGATGAGAAAGAATGACATCTTCCCCATGTGGGAGCTTATGGACGTGCTTGGGTGGCCAGTCCCTCTCTGCTAGCAGGATATCACAACTAAGTTCATCCCAGACTATCACACTATTGGTGTGCTCTGGCTCCCTGATACTTAAATAATAAACCCTGTCAGGTGGGAGAACACGCCCGTCCGCAGTCTCAACTGCAATAAAGCTGCTAGTTGCAGTCACATCCAGATCTTTTAGACTCGTGACATTTTGTGACTTCTGCCGTGCTATCTAGAAGTGTAACTGTCCACATCTTGTTTATCAGTAATGTTCTCAAGCTTACTGCCATTATTAATTGCAAGGGCTGCCACCTTTTTCAACTGTGGGTTTTGTTGTGGGGACTTCTCTTTTTTGGCTGAAGACTGTGGCGAGTCTTTCTTCGGTTTCACATAATCAGGACGTCACTCTGATCGGCCCCACGATTTTGCTACATCTATCGGGTACGTCCGGAGAGGAGCGAGAGGGATGTGAATTAGCGTATCTGTCAGGAGCTTTTAAATGTTCTCTATTTCTTAAATTACATCTCCTTTCGAAGGTCTCCAGTTGTTGAGAATCTTCTCTCTGACTTCATCTGTCTTTAACCTGCTTTTGTTTATCACAGTGCTTTTTAGAACGTTCCTGTGCTTGTTTAGTACCTTCCTTAGGGGTGGTACCATATATTTCAGGCTTTTTGGGCTTGGCTCCCAAACTATCCTGTCCTATACTGGTATAGGTGTAGGAAATTATCTTCAGTAGCTGTTTCTCCTGTTCTAAGTGTGGAATCTCACAGCTGCTTGCGTACAACCAACGCTACAGCTTCCCCTTTAATATTACTTAGTATTATTGAGGAGACTGCGTCAAAGTTGCGCATTAGTTTCATCCCCAGATCTAGGGCTGGTGCAGCCCCGTGCTCATTCTGAATCTGTTTTAACCCTTCCGATAAATTGGCAAATATTGGGGTACCATGTGTCCTAGTATAAATTGCAGCGAAGACTGTACCCCATGTGGCACAGTAATCCACCGAGGGGTAAGCACAGTATGAGAATTCTAGGTTTCTTCAGTTGTCCCGTATGGATAAACAGCTTCCAGCTGATTAGTTTTCGGGGCTATCCAAAACGGGATTTTCTCTTGTTCCGTGGGCACTTTGCCCATGATAGAATGTACTGTTTGTGGATTGGTCCCAGTAGTAGCCAACTGGTATCCAGAAGGTGCTGGTGGTGCTCGACGCGCTGGTGTTGTGTTCAGAGTTCGCATTATGAACTGAACAAGTCGTCTATATAGTGTTACTAGCTCAATGTATAGATTGTGCAGATCGGCTGCCTGCATGTTTTGTACCCCAGAGGGAGGTGTATATGTGGCAAATATAGGCCACGGTAGTCCTTAGTTAATTAAGGGACCTAATCTCACAGTTGTATTACGTGTGGTAGGGTGCCATTAAACCAGTTGTGCCGTTCTTGATAAGTAATTGGTATTTCAAGCCACTGGTATGTATCGTACCGTTGAGGTACATTTGCAATTCTGTATGTGTGGAATGTGAATGATCTAGCATCTTCCTGTTGAAAGGTGACCAAAGAATAAAATGTTTGTTTGGTAAGCTTCATTAGCTTCTACGACGAATGTGACATCCCACCCTCTTCTGTTAAGCCATACGCTATTCAGTGCAGTGTTAATGCCTGTCTGGCATTCTCAGGAATGTCTATGGCCTTAGCTATGTTGTGTAAAACAAGATGGAACACCAAGTGGGGAGAAAAGTCAATAGTTCGAGCTCGAACAACCTACGGCCTAATTAGGTGCTCCCTCTTCAGCTGAGGAGGATTTTCCCACAGACCATGGACGTCTTCGTATAATGGTACTTAGGATACCTGTTGTGTGACAGATACACTTATGGCATCCATAAATTAGTGCCAAAACCCCATGGTTGGTGGCCCCATGTCATAGTTGAACTCTTACTCTAGGCAAGACTACTGGTTAAGGGACGACAGCACTTGTTTGTAGGTGACTATGCCAATCCTACAACAAGTATCAACTGTCGGCCCAACCCTCCCGGCTCACAAGGAGTACCTCACCAAAAAGCCAAATGGTAGAAGGTGATTTATAGCAGCCTTTACGTATGGACTCAAGAGTGCAACATCTCAGGGGTGTCATGGTTAAATAAAGATTACCCTTTTCTCACATGAGAAACATGTCGCAGTCACACAGGCAATGAAAGATGCAGTGAAGTTTTCAATAGATTTTATTAACAAGACTGCAATCTACTGTAAATTGCATGGGCCGCGATAATGAATACAAGAAACGGAATTGTAAATCCGAGAGTCATGAATAAAAAGACCCCCACCATCTTGCAATGACATAAGATTTAAATCAGGTTTGCAATAAACCCTAATCCCCTAGCTTGATGAACCTAATCTCTAACCTAAAGAGAGCTAGGTGCGTTAAACCTAATCTGCCAGTACAATGTTCATGAGAAGAGCCTCACAACCAGTGTTACCTTGGAATGAAGTATTTAGATCAGACTCCGTGGTGACAGGAAGGCTGAGTCTGCATCAAGGAGATGTGTAGCATAGATAGCGTTGATGGCATCTGGTAGGAATCCCTCTGATAATCTTGTCTGTATGAAATGTATTTATACAGATCTTGTAGGACACTTGACGCAGGTATGTTCCCAAACAATAGATAAGGCAGCACGCTTGGGGTGGCAATTATATAAACAATTCCCTGAAAAGGTACATTATATTACTTTCACCCGAAAGTGAAAAGTACATGATGTGAATACCTACGTATCTCATTTATCTTTGACGCTGATAGTGGCGCCTTCACAGAATGGCACTGATAATGTGAAATTAAAACATTTTCCTAACTATAAACATGGAAGCCATTTTGGAAGAAATAAATAAATGTGCTAAAACAGAGCAAGCTGAGGAGGTTAAAAGTCACTAGGTGACGGGGGCTCAGGCCTTCAAGCCAGGAGGCTAAGCTACTCTCCTGATTCCCATTACAAATTAAATTGGATCCAATACAGACTCACCAGGTTTTTTTTTTTTTACCCAGAATTTCTCTGAAAGCGTCAAACGTTTACTAACAAAAGACAAGTTCTGCACATTTAGGTCAGAAAGTTCTGGAATCTGTGGGAAGCCACAAACTTCCATCCAGCTAGGATTTCCCCAAGTCTCCAGATACAAATGGCACCTCACTTGTGTGGATAGTGCCAGAGATAGGAAATGATCCAAAACGCAACATGGATGCATCACGTTTATCCACTGAAAACTGACACTTTTCCAATGTAAGTACCTGTAGATTTTGGACCCTAGCTTAGCCGGCACCTAGGGAAACTATGCCACCTTTTACATTTTTTGAAACAAGACACGTAGGGGTATCCAGGGTGGGCTGACCTGTATGGCTTTCTCCAGTCGCCCCCCCCCCCCCGGAATCCTTTGTAAACCTCAAACTCGAACTATAAAAAATAAAAACAGAACGGCCCTCATTGCGTCCCTGGTGGTCGGTGGTAAATTGGGGAAAGGTACTGCCAACAGGCTGGCGGTACCTTCTCCGTCCACCAGGGTGGAAAGGGCCGCTGGGCTAGAGACTTCAGTCTCCAGCCAGGCAGCAATCACATTCCCACCCTCTGGATTATGACCCCATCTACCGCCATGGTTTTCTTGCCAAGCGCAGCGAAAACCATGGTGGTAGGAACAATCAGTTCCAGGGAATTCCTTCCCTGGCACTGATAGGGGTCTCCCTGTCCCACTCCCCAGAGTCCTCCCCCACCCTCCCACTCCAACTCCCTGCACATTTACTCACCCACATGACAAGTTACTAATTGACTTTGCACATTTTCAAAGCAAGTAGAAACATTGGTGAATACGTCCTAGGGGACATTTGTTTGACTTATTACACTTACTCTGGATCTCATGGGCAATCCGGGTGGTCCTTGTGTTGTATACATAAGTTTCCCAAAAAGCCCTTGAAAACCTAGTTAGGCCTTCAATATTTTGCTACACAAGGTAACCCGTGACAATGTAGCATGAGTTCCGTCCCCTATTATGTCCAGTGTGGGGACTATAATTTACTTGTCAATCAACTAACAGAACACCTACCATGCTGTCACAGCAGATAAAGGGGTCAAGCAGCCCATAAGGAAGTCCATGATTACCTCAAGTAGAGAAACACATTCTGCGGATGCTTGCCTAGCGAAGTAGTGGCCCATGAAAAGTAGGTATCCATACACAGCCATTGAAAGGTTTACCTAATGGCAGCTCCACCTCAGTCAATTTACCAATATTTCACTTTTGTATGATGAAACCAAGCAAACAAGGAAACACAGGTTTGGCTGAGATGGGCACTGGGGATGGTGAACAGGACTCTTGCCCCTTTCCATGTTTTGAGCAGACGTTACAATGACGATTTGGTCGAGCCTTATTAGGTGTTTTAGGAATGTGATCAGCATCCTGCAGCTTTACCATGTCTTTCATAACAGAGTGGAGGCTGCTGCTTCTGTAGCAGTGAGACTTTCATCATCATCAACACACCTTTATTTGGCTATAAGCCATAAAAGGAAAATACAATAGAATAAAAAAAAACACAATTTCAGCAGCAGTTATTCACATAATCAGTCAAACCAGCTTACATAAATAGATAACCAATAGCACTCCTAATACAATAAATAACAATCATTTCCATTATTACTTTAAAAGAAAATAATTAAAATTCCTAGAATTGATCTCCTACCCAAAATACCACCACTAACTTGTTAACTAACTGATGGAAAGCTATTTAGTCATTATATAAGACAATAAATGAATAAATAAATAAAAGGAACATCTTTAGAATGCATAAAAACCTATTTTTCCCTTCATATAATAGACTAAAATTAGATCTTGAACAAGATAATGTACCAGGGTCTGTTAGCTTACTTAGAGGGGACCTATTTGCCATTTGATCTTCGTAAAATTTATCTATAAATATTTATTAAATCTGAGCTTATTAAAACCTCAGGCCCTCCTTGTCCCTGATAAATGAAGTCGCTAGAAGAAAGCTACTTATTCCAAGAACAATGGATGGGGTGGTGGTAGACCTAAGTAGTCTGGACGCTTCTTTGTAATTTCGGATTCCTTCATTCCTACAGATAGGTCGAATCCATTTTTTCCTTGGTTTATCGTAGGCTTTACAAAATAGCAAAACATGATCCACCGTTTCAATGGTCTCCATATTGCATAACACACATTTCGCCTCATGATTATTCTCTCTCTGGGGACTCCATTTAATAGTAAAAGCTTTAATCTGAAGGGTCCCATATCGAAACTTCATGAATGTTTTCGCTCGCCTAGGGTAGATTGTATCTAACCAGTCCTCCGCTCTTGGTAATGGTTTGATGTCCAGAAACCTCGACGTCAATCTGCCCAAATTCTCATTGCGAAAAAGAGTACTCGAGGAGCATTCCCAGTATACCTGTTTTAATCGGGTCTTGGATTGTATCGTAAGTGTATGAGGTTCATCCCAATAGGGTTTCAACCCTAGGTTATAGAACCAGTACCTTACATGATGTAGCCATGGGAGAGAGACTGATTTATCAAGGTCCATTATCTCCATTAGTGCTTGCAATGAGATAGTTCTGGAATTGTCCAGTCTACACCAGTAAAGCAGTGGCCTCAAAACTGCCAATTTGTTTATTTGCTTCAAATTTATATCATAAATGAGAGGGATTAACGGAGTAGATGATGGCAATCCCAATACCCCCCTCAAGAAACTATTTTCTTGAGATATTAGTGTATTTGGATTGACAATCCCCCAAAGTTCGGCACCATATAATGCAGCAGCCTGCGCTTTATATCTATAAACCTCAAAAACTGGTGAAACAATCCCAGTTCTTGAACTTTTGTAGTTGTTGTATATAGCCGCAGAGTTGTGAACTAAAGAGGTTGCAGCCTTGTTAATCTGCGGCATCCAGGACAACTTGGCATCCAGCAATATCCCCAGGTAGTTGAAATTTTTAACACGTTCTAAATCGTGCCCATTAACCACAATATTCCTTTTAAGTGCTTTGTGAGGATTAACAGTCAAATACTTTGTTTTAATTGCATTCATCTCTAGCCCCTTCCAGTTACAGTATTTGCCAAACATTCCTAATAGGGATTGTAAACCCATGGGAGTTTGCGATAAGATAGTATCATCTGCAAAGAGTAGAGCAGGAACTGGTTCACCATTCAATCTGGGTGAGTCATGATTGCTCTCTTAAATACTCTACCAAGTCGTTTATATACAATTAAAAAAGAGTCTGGGCATGCACACAGCCCTGCCTCACTCCCCTTTTAAAAGGTATTGGGTCAGTCAACTCTCCATTTGGGCCCCATCGTACTTTTGCAAAAGTATTCTCATGCAATCTCTTTATCTGGAGCAGGAGGCTCCCTGGGATACCCTGCTTCGCCAATGCAGTCCATAGAGAGTCTCTAGGGACCAGATCAAAGGCCGCACGCAAGTCCACAAAAGCAATATACAAATGGCCCTTTTGTAGTTTTGTATATTTCCACATTATTGCTAATAGCCTAAAAACCTGGTGAATTGTGCTTGTCTGCTGTCTGAAGCCTGCCTGGTATATTGTCAAGATGTTTTTTTCTTCTATCCAACAACCTATTCTATTCAACAGTTGTCTAGCATAGATTTTTTGCATATCATCAATAAGGCTAATTGTCCTATAGTTCCCAGGATCCTCCCTAGATCCTTTTTTATAGACGGGGATTATTTCTGCACCTTTCCATGTCTCTGGAACTTGCTCCCCCCTTGCTATAGCATTGCTAAGTAAGTTTACATAAGGTGCCCAGATTTCTATGTTATGCTTATACAGATCCCCTGGGATTTTATCCAGACCTGGGGCTTTACCTAATTTGATCGCTTCAATGGCAGCCACTGTTTCTTTCAGGCTAAACTGTATGAAGGGAAAACTATTCCAGAAGGATACTCCTTTGGTCCAGGAAAGATGTTCAGAGATGGGCAAGTCAGAGTAGAGATATGTAAAATGATTGACCCAAGCACTGGGATCTATATGATGTTCCGTGCTATGAATCCCCTTTCCTACCAAAAGTAACTATTTTCCAAAAGGCAGCAGTATCATTACGTTTGGCTGCCTCTGAGAGGTCTTGCCATTTTTGATTCTCCCAATTTTTTTGTGCTGTAGCCAAAGTTTTCTTATAACCAGCTCTTGCCAGATGTACGGCTATTGGGTTTTTCTGCTTAAGGGCCCCTACCAATAATGTTTTCCTCTCTGCATTCAGTGGTATACCAAGGGTTAGATTAAGTAGTTTGCTCCTTGCCCTTTTTGTTTTTTTGTTGTACCTGTTTAGTAAAGTAAGGTCTTAATGCAGTACTCCTGGATTGATGAATATCCATGATAGGAATCTCCGTACAAATTTTAAGGGCATGGGGTTCCATTAGTTCTACGTATGTATTATAGATATTAGTCATGACACCCAAATTGCCCAATATCACTGGCCATTTTACTGCCCTTTGATTGTTACTAAGGATGGGTTGTAACTCCATCTTATCCTTTTCCATGCAATTCAATTCCGTGAGGTAACCCTTGAGTTCAACTATTAATGGAAAGTGATCGCTTTCCCTCCTCTTATCAATTTTAAAGGTCACTATTCTCTCCCACGTACTACTGCTATACATAATATAATCTAATTTTGAACCTATATTATCTCTTTGAAAAGTATCCATATTAAGACCACCTTGGCCCACTCTATCATTGCACACCCTCAATCCATACTTTAATGTAAGGCCCATAAATTGCAATGCAGCAACCGTACCAGGGACCGACTCTTCAATTGAAAGGCGGGGGACTGCTCTAGCTAGGTCTTCCTCTTCTGCCAGATGTTCAAGACCAATTATAGGCTCATAATTGCAATTGAAGTCTCCCCCAATCATGATTGACTCTCCTACCGAAATTCTTTCCAACAAGCCATCCAATATTTCTATTTCATGTGACTCCAGGTTTGATCTTCTGGGCCTTATATACACACGTTAAACAAGTGGGATAACCCCTTATTTTTATCCCCTAGTTCTAACCAGAGAATATCAGCAGACCCTGTGTCGCATTTGCATGTCTCGATATTGAGGGAGATTTTTACCCATATAACCAATCCCCCAGATGGCCTCCCTCTCGCTGCGGCAATTGCGCTAACAAAAAAAGTTTTAAATCCCAGCTTATGCGGTGGGTCCTTTAGCCAAGTTTCTTGGAAAAGACAGACATGAAACTGTTCTATATAAGCATGCCAGTCAGGATCTATAAGCTTGCTTTTTAAACCTGCTACATTCCAGGAAACCATGGAAATCAGCCCCCTTCGGATTACAGTCGTTTCGTTGGAAGTGGGGCTCTGAGATATGGTCATTTCCTTTCTACAGGGTAAATGCTCCTCAATGCTTCTTCCCCCTGTATCTTGATGACTAGAATCTTCCTGAAACTCCACTGCTGTTTGATCTCTGGTAGGTCTCAGATATACTTGATTCAATCAACTGCTTCAAGGTAAGAATCTCTCTCTCATTTGCACTCTCCCACCCCCAGATTTATTCCTCTGTGCTAAAGACTTACAGGTATAAGAATCCAGGATAAATCTCATTGCATTTTCCATGGGTGCACAGGCTCTCAGCTCCATACTGATCAACCCATCAATTAGTCTTTCATCTCTTAATGTCAAAACAACAACATCTTGCATCCCAACCTCTCCTGGAATCCTTTCCGCCCTCATAATATCTGAGCAGATTAGGGATAAACAGTGTTGTTTATGTCTGATCCAGTGTATAAGTTTATTCTTTAGGGAATCCTCATTCTCAATACCATTTTGGGCCAGTTTCGGGACATTTAGTAGGTATATTGCATCAGTCCTAGGGGACCTTGCTTTTCCTTCATGGTAGCTATTCCTTATGAGGGGATGCATGCTACCATTTTTTAGTGTAGTACAGGGTTTGAATATGCTTTCCATCTTCTCTTCTTGAGACCCTATTCCCAGACATGACTCCCTTAAGGGATTCACAAATTCTTGTTGTGGTTCTCCTGCCTTACCCACAGAGTAGATGCGAGTCCCTCTGCTACTCATTTTCCCCTCTCACATGTTCCTGCGGTACATATGTTCTACTAGCTGTAGCAAAAATAGAGTTAGGCTGGGCATCCATAGTTTGAGGGGACACACGTTTACCTTGTGTATGTGGTGTTGCTAACGTAATCTCCTCTGGACTCTAGACGTTCCTGTCCCCCCCCCCCTTCTTCACAAGAGCCGATAGTTTTCCCACTTCAGATTTAAGCTCTCTAACTTCCTGCATTAGTCCAGTAATTAGATCATAAAGATCTGTTAAACTCCTTGTTTTACATGTTAAACAGGTTTCTAGATACACACGAAAGTACGGGGTTCTCTAAAAGAGGACGTCGTGGATATTAGCGTAGCCCTGGGTTGTATGTATTCCTATTTGGAAGGGTAAAGTCAGTGGAATGTCAGTTGGAAATTGCCGAGTGCATATACGGAGAGAAACAACGGGGGGTGGGAAGAAAGGGATTTCCTTTTACGGACTAGGTGGTCTCACACACTATATAGTGTCATGCTTCATCATTTGACCACCTAGACCCACCCAGGTAGGACAGTGCCACCTGGGCGGACTCAACCTCACTGTTAAAGGAACAGGAGGGAGTGCGTAAATAAACTTGTTTCTGGAAAGATCGGGATCCAGCTAATCTACTGAAAAAACTAAAAACACCTAAGCAGACACCTGTGAAGAGCAACAAATTTAATGGTGGTGTCTGACTGGTGTAGTTAAAAAGGGGGGTTGGGACACCTCTGTGAGGACAAGGACTCACAGGGTCACCTAACTAATTAATTAATAGCCAACATGTTTCTGCCCTCAGAAGTGAGCCAATGAAGGTCTCGGGGCATTCGTCAGGGCCTAGGATCCCTACGTCTCACGTTGGAGGAAAATACTCTATGGGGAAATCAAAGAGTGAAAAAATGGAAAATGAATGATCTACCTTACCCAAGGAATTACCTTGAGGCGGCCTATGGGGGTAAAACCAATAATTAGCACACTGGTGGCACACAGCACTGCAAAACCAACCAATTACACACGTGTCAAGGGGATGCATTCATGCACGAAACACATATGTTCAAAAAGGTAAAATACATGCGTGGAGTGACTGAGTGGGTATATCTACACAAGTGGACAGTCCTATCACTGCAGGGAATATTAGTTCTTACCCTTTTCTTAGAGGCTGCTAGCCTCTGGTATCCAGGAGGGGGAGTGTCCCCTTATAGTCACACACTAAGGGAAAGAGATGAACATAAAGACGAAGTGATGAGAGGAACAGAAGTAGGCAGAATAGATACAGAGGGAGCATTAGGGGGGGAGCAAGTTCCCATTAAGAACCCACTATTGCTGGTAGAAAAATACTGGTTAAGAGAAACCGAAGTGGCTATAGACAATAAACATGAAAAGTAAGATTAAAAGCAATAAGGGCTTATCTGTGCTGCCTGTGATCCGGTATGCCACTCACTACATCAAAGGGGACGCTCGCCGTGCGCCTATTTCGTCCTCTCCTTGGACCGCTTGAGACAAGTGGCTGAGGGAGAACGGTCTATTTATGGCTGTAAGATATTCCAGGTGCGCCCTGTTAGCGCGTTAATTGGAGTTCAATTGAGGTTAATCACCGCGCGGGCCTCGTTGCGTTGCTAGCCTCGATATGATTGCCGTAATGGCGGGCGCACCCGCAAAGCCGGGGCGCCGGCATGAATGTGATCGAGTGCAAGGGCGGGCCTCTTTACGTTGATGGCCTCGATGTGCTTTACCGCACCCGCGGGTGCCCCAGCTGAGCCGGGGCGCCGGCATGAATGCGGGCGAGTGCAAGGGTGGAGCCCGAGCCGGAAGATTCCGGCCCGAGCGCCACCAGCGGAAGCCTCGCGTTTCCAGTGGCCGCTGGGAAATGTAGTTCGAGGGGAAAACAGGGGGGACGAAGTAGGGGGTAAAAGAACTTTGTGCTTTCCCCACCCCCTACCCTGATCCTTCACGGGACTTTGCCCTGGGACCACTCTGTTCTTTTACCCCCTACTTTGTTTCTATCCCCCTCACTCCCGTCTCCCCCCCCGTCCGTTTTGTTCCCTCTTCTCCCTCCTCCCTTTCTTTCGTCCCCCCTGTTTTCCCCCCCCCTCCTCCTTCCTTTTCTTCATCCTTTCCTTCTTTTTTCTTTTTTCTTTCTTGGCCCTTAGGGCCACGGGACCGCTGGGAACTACATTTCCCAGCGGCCACTGGAAACGCGAGGCTTCCGCTGGTGGCGCTCGGGCCGGAATCTTCCGGCTCGGGCTCCACCCTTGCACTCGCCCGCATTCATGCCAGCGCCCCGGCTCAGCTGGGGCACCCGCGGGTGCGGTAAAGCACATCGAGGCCATCAACGTAAAGAGGCCCGCCCTTGCACTCGATCACATTCATGCCGGCGCCCCGGCTTTGCGGGTGCGCCCGCCATTACGGCAATCATATCGAGGCTAGCAACGCAACGAGGCCCGCGGCGGTGATTAACCTCAATTGAACTCCAATTAACGCGCTAACAGGGCGCACCTGGAATATCTTACAGCCATAAATAGACCGTTCTCCCTCAGCCACTTGTCTCAAGCGGTCCAAGGAGAGGACGAAATAGGCGCACGGCGAGCGTCCCCTTTGATGTAGTGAGTGGCATACCGGATCACAGGCAGCACAGATAAGCCCTTATTGCTTTTAATCTTACTTTTCATGTTTATTGTCTATAGCCACTTCGGTTTCTCTTAACCAGTATTTTTCTACCAGCAATAGTGGGTTCTTAATGGGAACTTGCTCCCCCCCTAATGCTCCCTCTGTATCTATTCTGCCTACTTCTGTTCCTCTCCTCACTTCGTCTTTATGTTCATCTCTTTCCCTTAGTGTGTGACTATAAGGGGACACTCCCCCTCCTGGATACCAGAGGCTAGCAGCCTCTAAGAAAAGGGTAAGAACTAATATTCCCTGCAGTGATAGGACTGTCCACTTGTGTAGATATACCCACTCAGTCACTCCACGCATGTATTTTACCTTTTTGAACATGTGTTTCGTGCATGAATGCATCCCCTTGACACGTGTGTAATTGGTTGGTTTTGCAGTGCTGTGTGCCACCAGTGTGCTAATTATTGGTTTTTCCCCCATAGGCCGCCTCAAGGTAATTCCTTGGGTAAGGTAGATCATTCATTTTCCATTTTTTCACTCTTTGATTTCCCCATAGAGTATTTTCCTCCAACGTGAGACGTAGGGATCCTAGGCCCTGACGAATGCCCCGAGACCTTCATTGGCTCACTTCTGAGGGCAGAAACATGTTGGCTATTAATTAGTTAGGTGACCCTGTGAGTCCTTGTCCTCACAGAGGTGTCCCAACCCCCCTTTTTAACTACACCAGTCAGACACCACCATTAAATTTGTTGCTCTTCACAGGTGTCTGCTTAGGTGTTTTTAGTTTTTTCAGTAGATTAGCTGGATCCCGATCTTTCCAGAAACAAGTTTATTTACGCACTCCCTCCTGTTCCTTTAACAGTGAGGTTGAGTCCGCCCAGGTGGCACTGTCCTACCTGGGTGGGTCTAGGTGGTCAAATGATGAAGCATGACACTATATAGTGTGTGAGACCACCTAGTCCGTAAAAGGAAATCCCTTTCTTCCCACCCCCCGTTGTTTCTCTCCGTATATGCACTCGGCAATTTCCAACTGACATTTCACTGACTTTACCCTTCCAAATAGGAATACATACAACCCAGGGCTACGCTAATATCCGCGACGTCCTCTTTTAGAGAACCCCGTACTTTTGTGTGTATTTTGAATTATAGGGAGCTAAGTACGGAGTGTTCCTCCATATTTATCCCCTCTCCTCCCTCTTCCTCTCTCCATGTGTAATGATAGTTGAGCAGCGGCTAGCTGCGAGAGTCCCCCCTCTAGTGAGTAATTATTGCTCCTTTGTCCAGGACCACACACCAACACTAAGGTTGTTTGTCTTCTTCCCTTTTTTTCCCCTCTCCCCCTACTGCCTCATACCGGTGTTCTTTCTTCCCCAGTATGGCAGAAGGACTCCTTCAGTGATGAGGATCTGACAGCCATTCTGTCGGCCCCCTCACTTCTTGGTGATACTACCCTCTCCAAGAGTTTGTCCCAGTTGGGCGACTGGGACACACTAGTAGAACTAAAACGATCTCATGTCAAAACTATTCTCCACGGGGCCGTTCTGACTGAATACCTCCGGAGCAATACAGCACCAAACGGATTGTTGGTCACCAATGCCCCACGTATATTCCTTGAAGATCTAGAATTTAGAAAGGATTGGGCTTTGATAGCATGGAAGTGTACCAGAGATTGGCTCATCCTGATCATAAAAACAGCGACAAGGTTATCCGAGGCACTTCTAATTCAGATAAAAACGAGTGAGAATAACCTAAAATCAGGGATGAGCATTCTCTCCTTTAAAAAGAAACTAGAGGAGGTAAACAAAAATATGAACGAGCATAAGGAATATCTCACTCAGCGAAAGATTTCTAAATTCCAAAAAGATCTCGATCGGTTCTCCCACGAGAAGATATACCCTTACACCAAATCGGATTATGTAGCGAAAACTAACATATCCGACACTTCATCTGGTGGTAACACCAGTTCAGATAATGATAGTTCATCATCAGATAATATGCGGCAACGTCGTGGACGACGTGGGCAACGCCGGGGAAGGTGGAATCACCCACCTATGTTACCCCCCTGCCCACCATACCATAATCAACAATGGGGTTGGCCTTCCCAATATGGACTCCCACCTCAATACCAGGCGCCCTTTTTCCAACACCCTGCACAATGGTCTTTTCCTGAGCCACCGCAGCCTTTTTTAGACAGAGGCAACGGGAGGGGAAAAGGAAAAAGGAAAGAGGTACATTGGAGGCCAAGAGAGGACACCCCAGAGAATACTGCACAAAGGGAACCCCTCCCAGGGACAAGCAAAACACTGTAACGAGCCTGACGGATAATCAAACAGATAACATTATCAATCTGAGTAACCGGGTTCTGAGTGAAATTGAAACTAAGGCACTAAACAAGGGCTTAAACTTTGTGCCCACGCCCAAAATTGACTTATTTAAAACCCGAACAGAACTAGCGGGTTTGTTCCGAAAAATACGCTTGAAAACGTTCTTTTTGGGTAAACATTACGAGGCTTCAGAAAAAAACACTGGCCTACGCCCCAAGTCCACTTTCTGCCCAACCACGGGACAGATGCCCCCCAAGGTCCTGGCTTTTGAGAAATCAGTATCCCTAAAGGTCAACGCACTTACTGGGACCACCAAAAAAAACATACCATAATATGAGTACGGCCGAGCTTTCAGCTCTGAAAGGCCTAACATCTGACCCCATGATAATCATTAAACCAGCAGACAAAGGGGGAGCAACGGTAATTTCTCCACTTAAAATGTATAGAGATGAGTGCGAACGTCTGTTGGGTAATACCCACCATTATAAACGCTTATCTCGAGACCCCACACCTGATATTCAAGACGAAATTTCCTTTTTCGTGATGAAAGGCATGGAGAACGACTGGATTACTCGACATGAGGCAGACTTCCTGATACAGGCTAACCCTAGGATTCCCTATTTTTATATTCTCCCAAAAATGCATAAAGGGAAAATTCCCCCACCAGGGAGACCTAATGTATCCGGGATCGGATCGGTTCTAGAACCCCTGTCTCAATTTGTGGATTTCTTCCTTCAGCCATTGGTCAGAAGAATTCCTACTTACCTAAAAGACACGACGGATGTGTTAGTCTTATTAGACTCTGTGGCTTTTGACACAACTAGAGAACTGTTGATCACCCTGGATGTAGAATCCCTGTACACCAACATTCCCCAGGAGGCCACTCTGCAGGTCATTAGCGACCTTTTGGAAGCCAATAGAGGAGAGTCACGTACACCCCCTGACTTCATACTTGACTTGGCACATTTGGCTCTCACAAGGAACTATTTCAAGTTTGAGGATAACTTTTTCTTGCAAATACAGGGTACATCAATGGGTAGCACTTTCGCACCTAGCTTGGCATGTCTCTATGTTGATCACTTTGAGAGACAGGTAGTCAACCACGATGACAACCCGTTTTTCCAGCAGATTAAACTCTGGAAACGATATATAGATGACATTCTATTGGTCTGGACAGGAACTAGAGATGAGGCGATGAATTTTGTAAATTGGTTAAATACAGCTAACCCTTTCCTGAACTTCACCATGACCATAGGTGAAAATCAACTAGCATTTCTTGACCTATCAATCTATGAAAGCAATGGGGCTCTAGCCACAGATGTCTATTATAAACCCACAGATCGTAATAACCTGCTCCAATTCCAAAGCTTCCACCCAAGGTCCCTGAGGGAGAATCTCCCTGTTGGTCAATTTTTACGTCTGCGACGGAATTGTTCCACCCTCACAGACTACCGCAAACACGCTGAGAAATTGGTTAGTAAGCTGCAAACCAAGGATTATCCCACACATCTGGTGAAGAGAGCATACAAAAGAGCGGGGAATAATAATAGGGATCAACTACTACAACCACGCACTAGGACGTCTGAGACTGAACAAATTGTGTGTGTGACTACCTTTAACCCACTATCCAATAAGATTCAGAAAATCATCAAAGATGAGTGGAAAATCCTTATATCTGGGGGTTTACCTTTTCAGCAGCCACTACATGCGTTTAAAAGAGCCATAAACATACGGGACATGGTTGTCCACACAAGACCCAAAGAAAAAAACAATTCCCTAACAACACAAACCACACTATGGGGCCTCCCACCACCAAGAGGACACTACCCATGTGGCAACTGCAGTGTCTGCTGTTTCACAAAAAAATCAACCACAATAGACCTAGACCTTAAGACTCCATGGGCTCAAAGATCCCTAACCAACTGTAACAGCAAAAACGTGATATATTTGATTAGATGCCCCTGTAACCTTAAATACGTGGGAATGACATCTAGAAAGGTCGCCACAAGAATCTGCGAACATAGGAGTACGATCCGTTGTAAACGAGAGGCTACTAAATTGACTAACCACTTCCTTCTGGAAAAACATTCGGCAGATGACTTAAACTGGACGGTCATTGAGCAACTACCTCCATCGTCCTCCAATATGACACAGAGATTGCTCCAGACCGAACAACGTTGGGTCTGGAGATTACACACGGACACCAATGGTCTTAATGATGAGATCCCCTGGTTCACACTCAATAAATGATTTCTCTTACTAATTTATGAGTCCTCCCTTCCGTCCGCTTCTGCTCTATCTTTTTCTTCCCCCCCCTCCCCTTTGTGCTTTCCCCACCCCCTACCCTGATCCTTCACGGGACTTTGCCCTGGGACCACTCTGTTCTTTTACCCCCTACTTTGTTTCTATCCCCCTCACTCCCGTCTCCCCCCCCCTGTCCGTTTTGTTCCCTCTTCTCCCTCCTCCCTTTCTTTCGTCCCCCTGTTTCCCCCCCCCCTCCTTCCTTTTCTTCATCCTTTCCTTCTTTTTTCTTTCTTGGCCCTTAGGGCCACGGGACCGCTGGGAACTACATTTCCCAGCGGCCACTGGAAACGCGAGGCTTCCGCTGGTGGCGCTCGGGCCAGAATCTTCCGGCTCGGGCTCCACCCTTGCACTCGCCCGCATTCATGCCAGCGACCCGGCTCAGCTGGGGCACCCGCGGGTGCGGTAAAGCACATCGAGGCCATCAACGTAAAGAGGCCCGCCCTTGCACTCGATCACATTCATGCCGGCGCCCCGGCTTTGCGGGTGCGCCCGCCATTACGGCAATCATATCGAGGCTAGCAATGCAACGAGGCCCGCGGCGGTGATTAACCTCAATTGAACTCCAATTAACGCGATAACAGGGCGCACCTGGAATATCTTACAGCCATAAATAGACCGTTCTCCCTCAGCCACTTGTCTCAAGCGGTCCAAGGAGAGGACGAAATAGGCGCACGGCGAGCGTCCCCTTTGATGTAGTGAGTGGCATACCGGATCACAGGCAGCACAGATAAGCCCTTATTGCTTTTAATCTTACTTTTCATGTTTATTGTCTATAGCCACTTCGGTTTCTCTTAACCAGTATTTTTCTACCAGCAATAGTGGGTTCTTAATGGGAACTTGCTCCCCCCCTAATGCTCCCTCTGTATCTATTCTGCCTACTTCTGTTCCTCTCCTCACTTCGTCTTTATGTTCATCTCTTTCCCTTAGTGTGTGACTATAAGGGGACACTCCCCCTCCTGGATACCAGAGGCTAGCAGCCTCTAAGAAAAGGGTAAGAACTAATATTCCCTGCAGTGATAGGACTGTCCACTTGTGTAGATATACCCACTCAGTCACTCCACGCATGTATTTTACCTTTTTGAACATATGTGTTTCGTTCATGAATGCATCCCCTTGACACGTGTGTAATTGGTTGGTTTTGCAGTGCTGTGTGCCACCAGTGTGCTAATTATTGGTTTTTCCCCCATAGGCCGCCTCAAGGTAATTCCTTGGGTAAGGTAGATCATTCATTTTCCATTTTTTCACTCTTTGATTTCCCCATAGAGTATTTTCCTCCAACGTGAGACGTAGGGATCCTAGGCCCTGACGAATGCCCCGAGACCTTCATTGGCTCACTTCTGAGGGCAGAAACATGTTGGCTATTAATTAGTTAGGTGACCCTGTGAGTCCTTGTCCTCACAGAGGTGTCCCAACCCCCCTTTTTAACTACACCAGTCAGACACCACCATTAAATTTGTTGCTCTTCACAGGTGTCTGCTTAGGTGTTTTTAGTTTTTTCAGTAGATTAGCTGGATCCCGATCTTTCCAGAAACAAGTTTATTTACGCACTCCCTCCTGTTCCTTTAACAGTGAGGTTGAGTCCGCCCAGGTGGCACTGTCCTACCTGGGTGGGTCTAGGTGGTCAAATGATGAAGCATGACACTATATAGTGTGTGAGACCACCTAGTCCGTAAAAGGAAATCCCTTTCTTCCCACCCCCCGTTGTTTCTCTCCGTATATATGCACTCGGCAATTTCCAACTGACATTCCACTGACTTTACCCTTCCAAATAGGAATACATACAACCCAGGGCTACGCTAATATCCGCGACGTCCTCTTTTAGAGAACCCCATACTTTCGTGTGTATTTTGAATTATAGGGAGCTAAGTACGGAGTGTTCCTCCATATTTATCCCCTCTCCTCCCTCTTCCTCTCTCCATGTGTAATGAAACAGGTTTCTAGGTCTTGATTAGCTGATGGTACCTTCTCTTTAATTTTCTGTTCTAAGGGGGTGATTTGATCGTGCCTATCCACAGAATTCCTCTCTTGGGCCTTCTGCGCTTTACTTGTGGCAGGTTCTGCCAGAACTGCATACTTATTAGAGCACAGTATGTCACTCTTATGCACATGGACCTGCTTCTTAGTATTTCCAAGTGTAATTGAAGGGTTGCGCTTGGCCCAGAAAATATCATCTTTATAGTTAGCTATCCTATTGACGGGGATACATTTTCCTCTTGTTGACTATCACTCTCTTTCCTATCAATTAGTTCTGCTTTCCCTACTTCTGTTTTCTTTGTGTAATATGAAGTTATCTTGTCATGTCCGAACCCTCCTGAGATGTAGTCCTGTTACTTAAAAAAGATTCTACCTCCTCTATGAGATTATCGATTTCGGATATTGTACAATTTTCACCAGAGTAAGTTTTTTTTGTAGTTTTCTCTTTCCCCCGTGGTGGTTCGGATGCCTTGCGTTTCCCCATATCTCTTTGTCAGCAATTTGGTTCTTCGCTTTTGCTAAATCAATATCTAGTATAGGGGACTCTAGGATCTTACTCCATATACTATTTATGTTATTCTAGCTAGAAGAAAAAAGGCTAATATTGTTAAAGCTGCCTAGAGATACAATAGCCCAATTTAAATTATATAGAGTCTCAATATCAGATGGCAGTCTAGTTTTACTGTAGATGAAAGAGGGGGGGGGGGGGGGCCCAGCCCGGTCTCTGACGGGGCCGGGCCCACGCGCGTCCCCCGAAGTGGGGGCGCTTTGCAGTTTAAAGGGCTCCTGCCCTTTACTGATTGGCTGGCTTGTTGAGACCTCCTTGGCCCCCCAGGAGAGCAGGAAAGAAAAAAGTAAAACGTGCGTCAGTGAGACTTTCAATAATGGCAACTGGAAGTAAAAGGAAGACAGGAGTCTTCCTGTGGTTGTCAGACGATGAAGAAACATATGCAGTGTATGTTGCCTCCGGGATCAAGTCAGTAAATAGTTTTTGTACCAAGAATGAGTTTAACAACTCGCATTTTATGGATGAAGAACCCGCACATTCTTATCCACTCCGCCCATGTACTTTTTGTATTGAAGTACGCAGGTAGGCATGTGAACTTTGGCGATCTGACTCCTAACAGTTACGGATAAGTGCTCTCATCATGAATTGTAGTGAGCACATACACATCACGCCGATCAGAGAACTTGACTGAGCAGTTCACTGGAATGCAACGCAGTCCTCTGGGATTTCCTGTGCCTCTCATTAACAAGCTCCTGTGGGAGTCCTTAGCAGCAACAATGAACAGTACTGCAGGCCACAGTGCCAGCTTTGTATAGCTCACTGAACTGCTCCAGCATAGAAATTGTCCAATTAAAGGTTATAACCTTTGTCAAGGAATGGCTGGACAAGTTCCCATAGAATCTTTCCTGTGACTCCTTGGGACGGCATCCTACAGGGTTCAGAGTGGAGTTCTTCCCTGTATACACTCGCAAGCTGTACACATACCCAGAACAGCTCACACAGCATGTACAGCTTGATGCCAAAGGAAGGTATTTTGCTCACAATGTACTGCATGAACAGAAGCCGCCCTTTGTACACCATCAAGGACTCAATGGCTATATTCATTCCTGGAATATAGATCTCTGGAGCCTGGCTGCCAAATGTTCCATGACAGGTCAAATTTTGACCATGTCAAGGTCTGGTTGGTCCTGGGGTAATGCAGCAGAATTGTCATTGAAATGCAGCATGCGCTGCAGAAACTGTGCTAATAGACCAGTAGGGCTGCAAGGTTGACTTTTGGACCAACCCATTTTAGGTTTTAGGGTTCAACTCCTCAAGTGAAGGGAAAGTCCACTGGTGCACCCTAGAATGAGGCCCTAGAGAGCCTCTATGCTCCCTCAGAAATTGTTCACCACGTAAATTTGTTTGCTGCACAATTTGGTCAAGGAAGTCAACATCCAAAAATACTTTAATGTAGTCAATTGGCAAAGAATTGGGCATATCAACTTTACATTCAGCCTCGCTGTTGAAAAGCAGAATTTGGGGCTGAACTAAATTGGGGGCCTGCCAAGAGAGCACT
The DNA here is from genome assembly GCF_031143425.1 of Pleurodeles waltl. Classification (NCBI taxonomy): domain Eukaryota; kingdom Metazoa; phylum Chordata; class Amphibia; order Caudata; family Salamandridae; genus Pleurodeles; species Pleurodeles waltl. Next base: position 725,522,306 of record NC_090446.1, on the reverse strand, counting down.
CAGTCTATGCTTGTCAAGCACATGCATGCTCTTTGCGTCAGTCTAACCTGCTACAGTTATCCCACTATACAGACTGTCCATAATTGTGTCCCTTAGTATAGCTGGAAGATGAGTCATCATCTAGTTTCTTCTCCATTTCTCTCTCCCTCAGATACGGTCTCAGTATCTTCTGTCTCAGTCTCTGATCCTGCTTTAGAACTGTTCATCATAACCAGAGTTAGGGCCTGGGCACCATTCATCCACTAAAGATGCCAACCTAAACTACTGGCTAAAACTGTCCTTTTAAAACACACTCCTTTGCAGAAGGCAGGTTTGTTGTTCTAACACACTTGGTGGGTGTGATTGACAGACGTGTGCAAAATTAAATAAAGATGAAGAGGCTTTATCCTATCTTCTCGCCTAAATATGCAGGTTCTCTAAAAACACCCCAAAAAAACCAAAGGCCCTCATTAAGACCCCGGCAGTCAGTGATAAAGTGGCGGTAATACCGCCAACAGGTCGGTGGTAACTACCACCAAATTATGACCATGGCAGGAAGATCGCCGAAAGATAACCAGTGTACCACACCGAACGCCAGGGTGGAAACAGCCACCACGGCGGTAGCCGCCTACAACCAGGCGGAAGTCAAAGTTCTGCCCACCATATGACTACAATCTGCCACCTTTTCCGGGGTGGTACCAACATCAAAAGCCTGGCGAAAACAGAGCACAGAATTGAAAGGACTCACCATTGGAGACACAGGGAAGAACCACGCCGCTGTGTAACCCGAACTGCAAGTCTTTCCGATGATATTCTACGTTCTGCTCCACCACGAACACAAACGCCGGTGAAGACAACAATGGTGAGTATAGCCACTTAGCACACAAGGGAGGGGGGTAATGACAGTGACACACATGCACCATACACACCTTAGACACACACACCATACACACAACCAGCTGCCCAAGAAAACAAGTTAATCCCCGTAAATCGGCTAAATAATGCAAGGACAACAGGAATATACTAAAGTGATTGTAATAAGATCAACACAGTATAAATAATAATGTAGCCAATGCTACAGATATGTACAAATGTATAAAAAAGGAACACTGTCCAGTCCTCAGTTCACGTGGGCCACAGGGCAAAGTCCAAGGCCCCACTTGTCACCTGCATCACTATGGAGAAAACAATGCAGGGGCATCAGTTGGCAAATGGGTAGGCACTTCAGGAGGAGGGAGGGTACCTCAGCCGGAAGCGGAAACAAGATGACTGGTTCTGGAGGTGGCAACATGCCCTGTGCTTGGTCCTGGGGAGTGCAAGGCTACAGTCTCGAGTGGGTGTCTTCCCCACTGGTTCTGGAGGGGGCAACATGCCCTGTGCTTGGTCCTGGGGAGTGAAAGGCCACAGTCTCTCGAGTGAGTGCATTCCCCACTGGTCCTGGAGTGGACAGGCCGCACAGCAGCCCATGGAGGTAGGATCACATTGCATTTACCACGGTAACGGCTGCACTGTGGTGGTGCTGGGAGGCTCCTGCACAGTCCCTGCACCCTTTAATGGCAGCACTGGGGTGGTGCTGGTGGGAGGCTCTTGCACAGCCCCTGCACCCTGTGATGTCTGCACAACCACAGTTGGTGGTCAGGGCTCTGTGACAGCTGCTGGTGCAGGCTCCTTCCCCTTCTTGCCTGCTGGTGCAGACTCCTTCCCCTTTTGGATGACAGGTGCAGGCTCCTTCCCCTTCTTGTCTGTTTGTGCAGGCTCCTTCCCTTTCAGTATATGTGGCCTGGAATTCTTCCCACCACGAGTAGGTGTGGATGGAACTGGGCTCATGGACTGTGTGGCTGATGTGCTTGGCTGGGTTCTTGCTACCCTGGACATACGTGCAGGATGGGGGTGGAGGGGTAGGGAAGAGGTCAATAGTGGAAAGGAAAAGCTTTTTAGGGACATTGGGTCGGGAAGAGGGAGAAGTAATGGGAGTGGAGGATGAGGGAGTGGTTGTTGGAGGTGTCTGTCTGCTGGATTTGGGTGCAGGTGTTTGCTGTGGTGTGGTGGATGGCTGTTGGGTGTCTGAGTGCTTGCGTTTGTGTACCTTGGGGGGGGGGGGCAAGACAGACGGTGGGAGAGGACATAAGGGGCATGTGCACGGCTGTTGAGGTGTCTGCCAGTGAGGTGTGTTTTCTGCTTGGTATGGTGATGATGCAGGTAGTGGATGATGTAGTGCATGCAGGTGTGAGTGTGGACGTAACTAGGTGGGAGGAGAGGAAGAGGGGGAGGCAGTGGAAATAGTTGATGGGTCTGTAACTGGATGGTGTTTGTGTGAGTGTCTGTGGTACTTGTGTTTGCCTGTGATACTCTTGGGTGTTGTCCTGTGTGCATGCTCGTCTGGCTGTGTGCTTGGGATGGGTTGGAGTTGATGGGAATGGGACTGGGAAGTGTTAGTTGGGGGGGGGGGGAGAACAGTAGAAACAGGGACAATGACTGCCATCAGAGAGGAGGCCAGATCCTGGATCGATCTGTTGGGTCGCCAATCCAGTGTGACTGCCCTTCAGGAATGCATTAGATTGTTATATCTGGGCTGCCAGCCCCTGGAAGCATTCACAATGGTTGACTGCCCGACAGATATGGATCTCAGGAGGTCAATTGCCTCCTCACTCAGGACAGCAGGGCTTGAGGTGCCTGGGGAGAAGGAGATGCCCACCCTTCTGGGTGAGCGGGCACAGGAAACTCACTGAGGGGCTGCTGGGAGGGCAGTGCTGGTATGGAGGAGGCGGCTATACCTGTAGCTGGGGTGGTCACAGAAGTGTCTGCCACCACCAGGGAGTTTCCATCGGAGGTGGTATCGGAGTCTGTATTATCCCCTCACCCTCCGTCCCACTGGTGCCCTCAGCCTCGGTGAACTCTGCCTCCTGGGTCCTGTGGGATGCTGCTCCCTCCATCACCAGTGCCTCTACTCCTCTGCCAGATGATGCTAATTCACATAAGGACAGGATGACAAAACAAGAAAGGGGGAGAGAGAGACAGAGGTTGCACTGGGTCAATGGCTGCACGAACACCATCTTTACCATACACAGCACCCTCACACACAGGGAACAGGCCTATGCACTATGCATTGCACCACCAATGATATTGCTAGACACCAAGGCAGGTTCCAGTGCCTTCATCTAACAGGTGGATCCCTGTGCTACTCACCCAAGACGGTCTGCCAGATAGTAGTGGCATGCTGCATGTTGCACAACCTGGCCCTCAGATGCCATGTACCTTTTCTGCATGAGGAGGAGACTGGTGATGCCCCAGTGGCAGCAGTAGACCATGTGGACAGTGAGGATGAAGAGGCAGAGGAGACAACAGAACATCTGTGATCGGTCAATACTTCCAATGACATACAGGTAAAACAGTGTGACTTTACATTTCAATGACTGGTTGTAATCTGTGTGGCAATGGCATGCTGATATGTCCCACTTCCATGCCCACTTAATGTTCCCTCTGGCAATTCATTTTGCAGATGTTGGTGATTTGGCAAATACTCTTGGTGTGATCACTACAGCCAGCTACAGGTCATTAATTTATGCTCATTCTATGTGCAGTTCATTTACAATGTTTGTAACGGTTTCGAAAAATACATATTTAATATACATGACATACTCTAAATTGATTTTTTAAAGGGTTTTTATTGAACTACTAACATAGGGGGAAGTGCAATGGGATGGGATGAGGAAAATCCAGGGTATTGTTCTAGTCTGTTTGTATTACACGTGCATTCTCCAAGGGGACATAGGAAGAGGAGCAATGGGAGTTCAAGGGGTACAGGGCGACTGAGTGGGACGATCAGGAGAGTCTCATTTCCTGGCGGGGGGTCTTGGCATGTGTCTCTGGCTTCTGTCTGGATCACAGGGAACATTTGCGGGGTGATTCACCTTCTGCAGGGGGAGTGGTACTGGTGGCCTGTGAGTCCTGTGTTGGGGCCTCCTGGCCACTAGCAGCAGCGGAAGTGGAAGGCTGTTCAGGTGACTTGTTAGTGGCATGGGCCTGCTGATGTGAGACTGCCTCCATCATAATGGTGGCCATGTCTGCCAACACCCCTGCTATGGCGATCGGGGTGTTGTTTATGGCCTGCAAGTCCTCCATGATCCCCTGGTACTGTCCCTCCTGCAGCCACCTGTTCTCCTGCACGCTGTCCAGGATCTGGGCCATCGTGTCCTGGGAATGTTGGTAGGCTCCCAGGATCTCTGAGAGGGCCTCCAGGAGAGTCTGTTCCTGGAGCCGGTCCTCCCCCTGGTGCACGGCACTCCTCCCAGTTTCCCTGTTGGCCTATGCCTCCGTCCCCTGAACCGTGTGCCCAGTGCCACTGACCCCAGGTCCCTGATTGTCTTGTGTACAAGGTGTGGCCTTGTGTCCCTGTAGAGGTGGACACATTGCTGATTGACGTGTCCTGGGGACAGAGGTGTGGGTGGTGTGGTGTTGTTTCCTGATGGGGAGGCTCTGTAGTGGTCTGTGACTGGGCTTGGGTAACCAGCTGTCCAGTGGTCCCTGATTGGCCAGGTAGATTGTCCAGATCCTGAAGACCAGAGTTACTGTTATCACTGTGGGCCGCTTCTGTTGGGGGTCTGGATAGTGCTGGCGCTTCCTCTCTGGTGACATTGGCTGGGGTACCTGTGGGGATGTAAATGATGTGTTATGGTTTTTATGTGTATGACATATTGTGCATTCCTGGCTTCCCCTCTCTGGTTGGTTTTGCCCTGCCAGCTTTCACTTTTATATGTTAGAGTACGGTGGAATTTTTTGTTCTCTATGATGTGTTCATACAGGGGTGTGAGGGGTGTCCATGCATTGGTACAGCATGCAGAGCGTGGCATTGGGATAAGTGAGATGTGATGGTAGAGAGTGTGGGATGTAGTGGAGTGATGGGAGTGAGGGTGGGGTACGTGGTGGTATGCAGGTAGGAGGGTGATAGTAGAGAGTTGACGTACCATTGTCCAGTCCTCCAACTCCGGCCAGGTCCTCAGGGTCAGTATTGCCAAAACGTGCTACTCTCATGCTGCAAGTTGTGGAGGAGAAGGTGGGGGTCCACCACCAATCCTCTGGATAGCAAACTGGTGTTGTGCTGCTATGGAACGTACCTCCCCTCGTAAGTCATTCCACCTCTTCCTGATGTCCTCCCTAGTTCTGGGGTGCTGTCCCACGGCATTTACCCTGTCCACGATTCTCCGACATAGCTCCATCTTCCTTGCAATGGATATCTGCTGCACCTGTGCTCCAGATAGCTGTGGCTCTACCCTGACAATTTCTCCACAATGACCTTTAGCTCCTCCTCTGAAACGGAAGTGTCTTTGTAGTGCCATGGGTGTTGCGAGGTGTGTTGGTGAGGGTGTGTTGGGTAATGTGTTGGGGTGTGTGATGTGGAGTGCGTGAGTTGTGTATAGGTGTGAGTAGTGTGTGGCTCTAGTTGTCTCAGTGGTCTTGGTGTCTCTCTGGTGGCAATGATTTGTAATTGTAAAGGGTTGTGGGTAGTGTGTGTGTTTTATAGTGGTGTTGGTGTGGTGTGTGTATGGGTGTCAGATGTGTGTTTGAATTGGCCACTGTGGAGTTGTTTTGTCTGTGGGTGTCCATTGTGAGTGTGGCGGTATGTACTGCCAATGGTTCACTGCCATTGAATGTCCGCTGTGGTGATTTGTGGGTCATAATGTGATGGGTGTTCTGTTGGTTTAACGGTGTGGGTTTTGATACCTCCAGTTTATTACTGACCTATCGTCTGGCGGATTTGTGTATGTGGCTGTATTCTGTCAGATTGGTGTGGGTGTGTCATAATATGGTGAACGTATATCCGCTGCGGTAAGTTGGCATTCATCAGCATGGCGGTGAGCGGGATTTACCACGAATGTCACAATGAGGGCCAAAGTCACAGTATTACTTCACCTTGACATACTCAATATCACAGCATAGTTTAAACGCTGGGTACGCAAAACTTTGTTGGGTGAGTTGCTCACCATTTGCCATTATAAAACTATTTTCCCAAAGCTACAAATCTGCCTTTGATGAAGAAGCACACAATCACATAGTAGCCCCTAACACATTATGGGGGTCATTACGACCCTGGCGGAAGGCGGAGAATCGATGGTAAGACCGCCAACAGGCTGGGGGTCTTACCTTGTGGAATTATGACCATGGTGGTTACCGCCATGGTCATCCGCTGGGTCTCCATTTCACCCGCCAGGTCGGAGACGACCGCCGGGCTGGAGACCTGGGTCTCCAGCCCGGCGGCCGTCACTATACCGCCGGCGGTATTTGGACCCGGCTTACCGCCGTGAATTTCCAGCAGTTTGAACCGCCATGAAATCCATGGCGGTAAGCACTATCAGTGCCAGGGAATTCCTTCCCTGGCACTGATAGGGGTCTCCCCCACCCCTCTACCCCACCCAACTCCCTCCCCTACAATCCCCACCACCCCTGCCACCCCCCAAAGGTGTCAGGGCCCCCCTCCCCATCCCGACCCCCAACATCACATCACACACCCTACACGCAGGCACCACCAACACACATGCACACACCCCGACATACATGCAATCATCCACACACAGTCAGACACACACACCCACATTCAAACATACATGCACACATCCATACAGACATTCCCACAGACATACACGCACTCATTCCCAAACACGCATCACCCCCACAAGCATACACACACCCCCTCTACATACTCACACACCCCCGTGCACGCACACAACACACAACACCCCCCCCCCCCACCCCTTCCCCTAACGGACGATCGACTTACCTGGTCCGTTGATCCTCCGGGAGGGGACGGGAGCCATGGGGGCAGCTCTGCCGACACCACACCCCCAACAGAACACCGCCACGGCGAATCACAGGACGTGATTCGCTGGGCGGTGTTCTGTTGGGGTGCCGGTGGAGGTGGAGCAACCTCCACTTCCCTGCCTCCCTCCAGTATGGCTGTTGGCTGCTCTCCGTCCGTAAAGGGACGGAGAGCTGCCAACGGTCATAATAGGCCGAGCGGGAAACCGCCTGCACTGGCGGTCTTCTGCACAGCGGTCCCTTGGCGGTCTTGAAAAAAGACCGCCGAGGTCAAAAATGACCCCCTATGTGCAGGTGTGTTCCTTGTAAAACTCAGTGGTACCATTAGGTTCAGTGGAATTATGGCATGAGAATATCAAATTATGGAACAGCGTTGACTAAATTGTGCAGCCTGAAAAGGCAAATTAGGGCGCATATGCCACATAAATGTACCAACTACTGAATAACCTGCAGATAGTATACATGTGGTATATTCAGTATAGATAGATATACATATTCACTGAAAAAACTAAGGTTACAGAGACGTTATAGTTGCTGGACATAACTTTCTGCTAAATTTCTATGGTTTTCTGTGAGTAAATTCAGAATCTAACTATAACTCGTACGCCCGCCATGCACAGTTTTCTCTTCAATAATTGACTGCTAACGTTTCATTGATATTAATGAGGTTATAAAAATTGTCATGAGAGCTGTGATATCTGGGGTAATTAGCAGTGCATGGTGAGAGTGAGAGTTATATTTATAACTGCTGACTTTTTTTTTTATAGTTTTGTGCAAGTAAACTCCGAACCCAACTATATGGTCACTGTAGCCTTTGGTTTTTACAGTGAATTTTAATTTTTTTTAAACTTAGTTATTTTCATTACTATACGTTGATCCAACCACCACCACACGCCCTTTGTGGAGGTTAGCCGCAGGGACTGGCCAGTGGCCGGCCCTGCAGCCAACACCTACAACCACTCAACCCTGCTCCGTGTGCAGCAGAGATTGGCCACAGACCAAGCCAAGCCTGTGGCATACCATTTATAACCACCCAACGGCGCATAGCCTTCGGCCGTGAGATGCGGATGATGGTGGCAGGGCTTGATCTGCTGTGCATCAAAACATAAATAATCAAATCTTGCTAGTGTGGTGTTTTGAAGTCACTATATTGAGAAACCTTAAAGAATTAAGTGTGGCATCACTAGGAATGGTTCATGGATAACATCCAAAAACGAGTAAATAAATGGACACTGCCATGAGATACCAGGATTTGGAACTTCAGCCTACTCAGTGAGGGTCCAAGAGCTGTATCAGTAGGCCAGAAAGGACTCTTTAGTTGTGCATCAAAACATAACTAACATTCAAACCAAGCATCTTACAAGTGTGATGATTTGAAGTCACTGTATAGAGAGACCATTTGCAATAATGGCCTCTCTTCCATCACATTATGGGATGAGAGAGAACGTGACAGGACTGGGGGAGGGGGCCCTCAAGGCCACTGCGGTCCCACCATCTTCTGTCTCCTGCGGGAGCCGGCATTGCTCCCACAAGCAGGGAGTTGCTTAAATAGCAGCTCCCAGCTTCTGGGAGCAATGTTTTCATCTATTTCCCTCCACACATGTTCGCATGCAGGTAAAGAGATGAACTCTGCTTTCAGCAGACTGGACCAGTTTGACAACTCCCACTTACTGAAAGCGGCGTTATGTTTGTTTTTGCTTGGTGGGAGCTGTCAGGGTACCAGGGTCATATATATGGCTCCACAAGGGGGGGGGGGCCATTCCCGTCCATCTTTTTGGCCCCCAAGGTGGTGGTCCGCAATGGACCCTCTGCTTTAATTTTATATTGGCCCTGGGAAGGTGGCGGTTCCTGTGGCACAGGGGAGTCCGCAGAACCCCTCCAATACTTTAATAGTATTTTGCAGCAGACAGGTTGTGGTCCCTGGGTGAGGGAGGCCATTCACTCCCTGCATATGAAAAATTATGCCTGGAGATGTGGTTGTCCCCGGGACCCAGGGGGTCCCCAGGACCCTGAATATTCTTTTATTATCTTGCCCTAGGGAGGTAGCGGTCCCCAGGGTGTGGGGACAGTGTGGCCTCCTCATATAATGTAAACAACCCTATGGGGGTGGAGGTCCCTATGGCCCGAGGGTGTCCACAGGACCCCTCTATGATTATAAATTATTCTAGTCCAGGGGAGCTGGAGGACTAACTATAACAGCTGAATGTATATGATTTTGTGCATGCAAAATCTGAACCCAACTGTAATGTCCCAGTGTAACTTTTTTTTTTGTGAATATGTATGTATGTATATATAACAAAGAAAAAATGATAATACTCGCACACTCAGGTTTCAAAGACAAGAAAAAAATCAATTTAATCCAAACAATGCGTTTCGACTGACACAGCAGCCTTGGTCACGTGATATTTATCACCAATAAGTCACCCTTTAAATACCCTCTTATCAAACATAGGAAAAAAAACAAATGATTATATATATATATATATATATATATATATATATATATATATATATATATATATATATATATATATATAGAGAGAGATTACAGGGACATTGTAGGTTCAGATTTTACACATAGAAAACCATATAAATGCAGCTGTTATTCGTTAGTTATTTCAAGTAACTGTAATTCATACCCTAAGGTAATTAACTCACGCCCTCTCCATGGAGTTCTCATACATTTTTCTATAAATGTTAAATTGATATCAATGAGGTCATAGAATGTCATGAGTGATGTAATATCTGAGGTAATTAGCAGTACACAGCAAAGGCCAGAGTTAGTTACCTTAGGGCACAAGTTAGTTACCTGAAATGACTATAAACTGAATTTATATGGTTGTTGTGTACAATCTGAACCCAATTATAACATCCCTGTAACCATTGGCTTTTAGTGAATTTAAGTTTTTTTAAAAAAAATTCTGTTTCCTAAATATAGCGTTTCGGTAAGCTTTGAGTTTTTTTTCAGTGAATTTCTAGGGTTTCACGTTAAGTAAAATGCCCATTACAATGCATTGTGGGGCTGCAGAGCTAGACGCAGGGCCTAGCCTGGCACTGTGCTGTCCCCACCCAAGCTTGCTGCTACTACCCCCCCTCCCCCCTTGCCATCCACTGTCTTAGTCCATGCCCATATTTCCTAACAGTCCTGTGTAGCTGTTTTTCTGTCACTGCCCTTCCTACCAGCCTTAAACAGATAGCTTTCTGCCCGTTCCACTTCCTACCCAACTTCTGTTGAAAGTCCATGCACCACCCACTTCCTTCCTGCCCTGCATGGTCCGATGTGCTGCAATTGCACTCCATTCAGCTTGATGTCTGTACCAACTCCTGCTGCCCTTCATTGCCCAATTTTATGCCACCATCATTGCCCTCCTGCTTCACCTCTGCTTAGCTTGCTGTCCCTAACCTCCTCCCCCTTGCCCTCCGATGTCTGTGCTTGCCCCTGCTCCCTCCATTTTGCGCACCATGTTCCACTGACCTGCCATTGTAGCTTCTATCTTCTGAGTGCTCTATCGAGCTTCCACTGCCCCACCCACCTGCCTAGCACGGTCAGATGACCGCTGCTTGTCCCTGCCACCCCCACCCTGTTTGAGTTCCATGCCCCTATTTCCTCCCTCCTATCCTCCATGGTCCATTTTGCTGCCACATCCTCCAGCCCTCCATTCTGCGCTGCTACAACTGCTCCTCCTGTCTATCCCCTTATTCTGTTGTGAAGGCCCAGACCCTACTTATCTCCTCTGACCCTTATGATCCTTTGTGCAACTCCTGCCCCCTCTTGCCCACCATGGCCATTGTGCTGCCAGTAGCCCTCCTGCTTGTAGGGCATGGCCTTCTATGCAGCCACAATCCATCCCACCTGCCCTGTCTTGTCAGCTTGCTGCCCCTGACCACCTTCCTGTGTATGCCATTATAGTTTCACTGTTGCCCTCCATGGTGTGTTGTGCTGCCAGCACCTATCCCTTCGGCCCTCCATGGTCAACTTGCTGCTCCAGCCCTGTCCCCTTGCCTTCTGTTTTCCAAGTGCAGGCCCCTATCCCCTCCCTCCTTGCTTGCCAGGTCCATTGTCATGCCTATGGCCACTCCTACATGCCCTTCATGGTCCATTATGGTGCAACTGTCCCTCCTGTTTGTCCAGTATGCTCAACTTGAAGCCCTTGCCTCTTCCCCCTCAGCTCTGTTGTCCATATGCATGTCCCTGTCCCCTTTCTATTGCTTTCCATGGTCTATTGTGCTGCACTGTCATCCACTTGCCCTGTGTGGTTTATTGTGCTACTGCAACCCCTGATGCCTGCCCTGCAAGGTCAGCTTGTTGCCCCTGCCCATCTCCCTCTTTTCCTTCGTTATCCCAGTCCATGTCCCTACACCATTCCTCCTGCTCAGTGATCCCATGTACCACACTTGCCAACATTTTGAACTTGGTAAGAGATTTTGAAAAACAAAACTGGGGAACTAATTTTCCCTTTTGACTTGCAATGAAAAAGGACATTTTATGCAGACAGCAGGAAAAAAAGCCTTTTTGGGCCTAAAAACTTCAGGACTCTCCTGCCTGAATCAGATCTTTTAGCATATATGGTTGTATTGAAACTGCCTTCTTTCTGTCTTCAATGGACTACATTGCCACAGCCTCTTACCTGTCCTGCATGGTTGGTTTATTGCCCCTGCCTGCCTTTCTCCTGCTCTCCATGGTCCATTGTGCTGCCAGTGCCCCTCCGCTTGACCAGTGTGGTCAACTTGTTGCCTCTGCACCCTCCTCCCTGACTCCAATTTTCCAAGTCTGTGCCCCTGACATCCGCCTCCCCACAGTACTCCAGTGAACAACTAGATTGCTAACATTTTCTATTTATTATAAAGGTGTGGCACACCTGATGTCATCTGGATGTAACCAAAACTAATATCTAAAGCATTTCTTTAGAAATTAAAAAAATTTGCGGGTCTTATTCCCATAGAAATTATGGTTAGCACAACTAAACTGAAGACATATTTTCTGAGTTGTCAAATAGCGACAAAGCACTTAAAATATTTTCTATCATGTTTTTTTTTTCTTTTTAAAGCAAGTTTATCAATTGTTTATATGTTACACTTAGGGGAGAGAATGTGGCATTATGCCGAGAGGTGTAGACTTTGCAACTGGGGAACCAGGTTCCAATTTCGGCGTCAGCTCAACATCTTGTGATTCTGGACAAATCACTTAATCTTCCCAAACCTAAAGCCCAAATGGAATGTATCCTTGTTCAATATAACTGATGCTCAATTAAAGTACTCAACTACCCTCGAGTCAAGTCTGCGCTATATAAAATTGCAACAAAGAAAAAGTTTAAGGGCCTCATTTACAAGGCCTTTGCGCCATTTTTGCATCATTTTTTTTATGCTACTGTGGCACAGGCAGTGCTCTACACCAGTGGTTCTCAACATTTTCACTTGTGAACCCCCACTTTATCGATACTGGAACCCGGAGACCCCACTGAATAATTATTGGAATGCAGGCATTTCCCCCCCCCCCCCCCGAGTCACTCAAACCTGGAGACCTAATCTGTTAAAATGATTATTTTCTTAGCAGTCGAGGACTCCCTGAGGAGGCTTGGCGGTCCCCCAAGAGTCTCCAGACTAAAGGTTGTAAATGGGGAGCAGTGTAGAGCAGTGGTTCCCAAACTGATGCATTCGACCCAAAGCATCAGTTTGTAAAGTCTTGCGTCACATTATACCTACGCCATGTGTAATGCATTCCTGGATTAGCATCATATTTTTTACGGTAGTCCAGCAAAGCCAGAGTTTAGCACCACACATGAAGTAGAATTTGATGCATCTGTGAAAATGTGCACCTTGGAGCTTTGTATTGTAAATACATCGCATCTATGGCATCGTTAGGGGGTCCCTAGGGGAGCGCAAGAAATGTGATGCTTTGGAGCCAATGTTTCAGATTCTTATAAATGAAGCCTTAAGTGTTTTGCACACATCGCACTAGACTTGGGCTTCATTTGGGTGATATTTGTGCTACATTTGGGATCTTTTTCCTGGATGGCCATCTTGGGAAACCTATTTGCTGTGAAGCTCTTTAATCTACTCATTTACTGCAATATCCTCCAGTAGAAAAGGCTTTCAGTTTTCCACTTCAATTCCATCAAGATGGCGGTTAGATGTGCCACACTTTGAGCATAAATTCACAATTTTAGCACTCTAGTTGCTCATCAGAACACGTTAGTAAACTGCTGATCACTAGGGGGGTAACTGGCAGTCTGCTGCTGGTGTTGAAAGTGCATTTTATGTCTACATGTTGGAATGTTTTAAATGAAATAGAAGAGGAAGATGTTTTAGAACTCACTAAAAATATGCCCTATTTTTCTTTTCTACAACCCTAACCACAATTTATATTATAAAACAAAAAACCCTCATTTTGTTCCTTTCTAAATTAAATATTTTGGGCCAGTTTTATTCAATGAATATGACTTGAGGTGTACCACACTTTTGTCTTAAGTAAGACTGTTAGAACTCTAGTTCTTTAGAATACTCTGGGAGGCTGTAGTAGAACACAAGGGAATCAACTGACAAGCTGTCTTTGTTGGAAGTACAACAGCAAGATATTTTACAGCTCACTTAAAATGTCTCCTAATTTTTCTTTCTACAGCACTAACCATAATTCCTACGGCATAATGAACCCTCTTATTTTGTTCCTTTCTAAATTAAATGCATTAAGTGTTAACCATTTGATTCAATCAAGATAGCTTCAGGTGTGCCACATGTTTGTCCTAGTTCCTTAGAATTCTCTGGGAGGCTGCAGTTGAACACAAGGGAATCAACTGACAGGTTGCTTGGAAGCACATGGTTTACTGAGAATGTCAGGCAAAATTTTCATATGGCTGAGAAATATAGGCCCTCATTTTACCGCCACGGCGACGGCCTCCAAAAGACAGTCTCCGTGGCTACCTACCATCCACCATAATATGACCTTAGCCAGAATTCTGGGGAGAGGGGGCGGGGAGACACCTATCAGTGCCAGGGATGGAATTCCCTGGCTCTGCTAGTGCCTACCCCCAGGGTTTTCATGGAGGTAAAATTACCACAAAACAAGATGGTGGTAGGCAGTGTCATGATCCCAAGGGTCGTACTGTGACTGCCGCCTGGCTGGAGACTGAAGTCTCCAGCCCGGTGGCTGTTACCACCCTGGCGGACGGAGTGGTACATTGGCGGTTTGGTGTGAGCCAAACTGCCAATTTCATATTTTGGGGAATTGTACCACCAGCCTGTTTGCAGTACCTTTCCCAAAAATACTGCAGTCGACCAGGGTTGTAATGACCCCCATAGTGAGAATAAAGAAAAAAAAACTCGTTTTAGCTTCTGGAGCACCTTCCATAACCTCTATGGGAAAATCATGAGGAAACCGTTTTCTCTGAAATATGACATGAAATTCCAGCAGAAGGCTTTCTCACAGGGTAAAATCACCTTATCAACAAATGATTTATATTGTAACTACAATCTATTATCACCCTTTATACATTCTCTTGTTTGTAATATATATATAGGAAATAGAATTTTAAAAAAACATGGAAATTCACTTTAAAATCCAAAGCTTACGGGGACACTATAGTTAGCCTCACATTTTAAACATACAAAACCATAGAAATTCAGCTGTTTTAGTTATTTCAAATAACCATATCTCTTGCCTTAAGGTAACTAACTCTTGCCCCTGCCATGCACATTTTTTATTGAATACTTTCACAGCAAATGTTAGTGATATTATCAATGATGTTATAAAAGATGTCATGAGTGCTGTAATATCGGGGGTAATTAGTAGTGCAAGGATAGGGTGTGAGTTATAGTTGCCATAGGGTACGAGTTATAGTTTTGTTTTCTATAAAAAAAGTTCATCGGTTTGATACATTTATGCCAATTATCCACAGATAGTTTGTATGATGAATGTATGATGAATGTTTGATGCAGTTTGGGCATAAACTTAAAGTATGTTGTCTATGATGAACCATATCAGTTATATTGATAGCGTGTGAAAGTACTTTTTCAACTTCACAAAGGCTATTGAATAGCTGGAACATGGTGGTATGCTTTTCGTGCAAATAAATTGATGTAAGGATTTGGTGTCGCGCTTCATCAATTGCTGGAGGATACTGGTGAAATGTATATTATACCTACTGTCCATCACCAGTAGATTATAGTTAGGACCTAGTTTCCTTAGGAAGAGTACATTTGTTTTGTCAATACCTTTGGTGCCGCTTGATGAATCTTCATGACATTTTTAAAACTTATACTTCAGTTGGTTCCTGTGTTTTCTTGAAAGTTTCGGGGTGAGGTATCAAGCGGGAGCCAAAAAAGGGGGGTCACAAAATGCATTTTCCAATACATTTTCCCATAGGGATTTTGAACTCAACTACTGCCCGAACCTCTGGACAGAGTCACACCAAATTTAGCAGAAAGATAGCTTTTTGTCCAGAAAGTGTGCTTTTTTGTGATTTGGTGTAAATAGGTTCAGTAGTTTTAGAGATATTAGAGTTTAAAAAATAGAGATATGGGGATGTGGATCCTCTGTGGATCCATCTATCCCCGTGCTGACATCCGATTGGCTGCCAACACTTCAACAAGGAAGTGATAGCAGCCATTTTGGGAATCAGCTTCAACTGAATCCCACAAAAAAAAAAGATTTTAAAAAAAGGGGCCTGGGTAGGGTCACTTTGAGCCTCTAGCCTTGGTCTAGAGGTACCACAGGGATGCAGGAAGGACTAAAAAGCATTTGTTTAAATTTCAGGAAAATCTACAGATTGTGGATTTTCCCAAGATTTAAAACAAAAAACAAAAAAGCTGTTTCCTGAGCTTTTCCCTTTTCTTTGTCCCTGGGTGGGCCAGGTCCTGGGGACGTGGGAGGGAGGAATTGAAAAAAAAAAAAAAAAAAAAAAAAAAAAGGACAGAGTGCCCATGGCCACCCTCCCAGGGCATATGGTAAATGCGGGGACTACCAACCGCCTGGGGCTAAACATGCAATTAATGAGGGGGGCCCATGCAGCCCCCCTCAGCCTTGGGGACCGCGCCACTTCCTCTGAGCACAAATAAAATAGTGAAGGGTTCTGTCATGGACACCTGGCCCCACCACCTCCCTGGTATAAATTAAAAGGGGGAGGGAGGCACGCGCCCCCCTGGTCGAGCCATACATGGCGCTGGGGACTGCCAGCTCCCAAGGCAGGCTCCTGCTATGTCTGCTTGCATAGCTGCTTGCTTTTGCTTCCCCCGGCAAGCAAAAGCAAAAACTCAGGTTCCAGCAGGCGGGTGCTGTCAAAGTGCTCCCATCCACTGGAAGCAGCAGGTGCTTTGCATCCTCACAAACCCGCCCCCAAAAAAACAAGTAAGCAGTTATACAGTACTCAAGAGATTACATTATCTGATAAAAACAAGTGAAATGACTAAGGGACTTATCGATGTTTTCTTGAATTTCTCCTGGAATCGTGAGGCAGATTTGTTGAACTCTGAGCTTTAGCCACTATTTTACCTCACAAGGTGAAAGCAAAACAAGGGTTATTCACTTTGTTCATTCTAAAACTACAATATAAGAGTTATAATGGTCTTTCATTGGAAAGAAGGCATGTGATGGAAGAAATGATGAATACGGATTGACTCATAGGAAATTAACTTGTGACTAGTATTAATAGGTGAGAAGGTAGTACACAATGAAATAAGATGGTATCATGTGGTTAGAAATATGAAATGTTATCCTTACTGTTTTTGTTGCAGGTGTAGCGACCTTAGTCACGTATACTGCTTTACAAGCTCAGAGGAAGGGACGAAAGATATGTGAAAATGTTTTGCACATGTGTTCGGACATACTTCGCCACAAGCATAATACTAACCATCTGTAATTCGTTATAGGTACAGAGAAGGCCCGGAAGTGATGTTATCAGGTGTCAGTTCTGGGTTCTCATTGCTCTGTCATTGTCCTGTCATCTGGGTGGGTCAGGCTTGATTGTTGTATCGATATGTTGGACTTGCTGTAAGAGAGAAGTTTTCCTCATGCCCATTTCACTCCTCCAAAGAGGTAGGTGCTAAATAGCTACAGCTTTAGCAGCTCCCTGTGTACATATTACCGGCTCCCGCAGGAGATGGGCAGGCAACTGGAAACGCAGGGGCCTCAAGTCTGCCCCCGCAGTCCCACTGCACACTGGGTGCCCTGGTGATCACACAGGAAACATGGCCAGGTCTTTGGTCCTCGGGCCGAAATGGACCAGGAGGGGCTGGGTGGTCCACCTCCCCACTAAAAAGCAATATATTTTAAGGTCAGGCCCCAGGAATGGTGTCCGCAGGTTGAAATTGGCCCAAGGATGGAGGCTGTGTTGCTACCCTCCCCTACTAACTCATAGATCCACTCAAACTGATGCACTCACTCACAGACTCACTTAGAGACTCGTACCTACTCACAGACCTAATGAGGCACTCATGCTCCCTATTCACAGACGCACTCAGACCCTCGCACTCATTCATAGACCCACTTGGAGACCCGTACACCCACTGACAGACATAATGAGGTACTCATGCACACATCCACTAACCCACTCAGAGGTCTATGCATGCATGGTTGGCTGATTATAGGGGGTGGGCAGAGGGCTCCTGCCATTAAATTTTTTCATCAATAAGTTTTACAAATGTTGCAGTGACTTCAATGATGCCACAGATGTCATCATGAATGATGTAATATGTGGGGTAGTTAGCAGTGCCTGGTGAGGGTGTGAGTTGTTACCTTAGGGCACAAATTATAGTGACTTGAAATAACTAGGAATAACATCTGAATTTCTATGGTTTTGTGCATGTGAATTCAGAACCTAACTACAACATCCTTCAGTGAATGGTTTGGAGTAAATTCAGAACGTAACTACCATATTTTAAAATGTTTAGTAGTATTTAATTACCTTACGGTAATCCAACCCTCGTCGTGCCCCACATTCAGTCGTGCCCTGTGGCCAATGCCCACCATGCAGGCACCCAACCCCATGCCACACATGGCCTTCGGTTGTGCTCAGCAGGGGGGTTTGGCTCTAGGAACTGGCCTGCAGCCAGGCTCTGTGGCCAACCCCTCCACATGGAGGCAGCCCAACAGATGGGCACGAACTCCCCCTGGGCTGATTATGGCCCCAGGGTTCCCATCCCCCAGGCCCTGGCCATCAAGGAGGTGGAGGGAGACATGTAGCCCTGTCCACAGGCGAATTTGGCCTTGAGGACCCCATCTCCTGGGGCTCTCTAGATTTATTATTTAGGAGTGGGCAGGTAGCCGTCCTCCCCAGACAGATTTAGGTCCAAGACACCATCCTCCAGGGTCCAGTCTAAGAATTAAAGGGGGGCAAAGCAGTCCCTCTCCCTGACAAATTCAGCCCTGGGGACCCCATTCCCCGGCCTATTAGTGCAAGGGGAGGGAGGCCACTTTCAGCCAGGGGGACCACATCCCCGGAGTCTGGCCCAACAGAGGGTGCCAAATGTATTGTTGGGGCAATGCCCAGCAGAACTTACTGGCTCCCTGCCTCCAGCGGGAGCTGGCATCTCTCCCACATGAAGGGAACAGCAAAAAAAAATGCTGCTTCCTTAATGCAGGAGAATTTTCTTATGTGTCCGCTCCCAGAGATCAGAAGCCATTTTTGTGCTCCTGCCCACAGGGAGTGGACTTACTATTTGCTATTGCTTACTTGTGAAAGCAAACCGAGGTTTCCCTGCCTGCACTGGTGCGGGCAGGAAAACTGCTATGTCCCTGGAGTGGGCCCACTGGGACAAAGTAGGGAGATAGGGTCCCCAGAGCTGAAATCTGCCCAGGAGAAGGGCCATGCAACCCCCTTTCCTGTATTACATTTTGGCTGAGCCCAGGGGTGGGGGGTCTCCGGGGGCAAACTCAGATGGGGAGGAGGGCTGCGTGGACTAACTCCTCATTGTCATATTCAGCCGGATCCTGGGGAATGGAGTCTCCAGGGCCAAAATTGTCTCCGGGGGGGGGCATGCAACCTCCCTCCTATTGTTTACTTTTGGCAGTACCCCGGGACCTGGCCCACCTGGGGCAAAATAAAAAAATAAACAAAACAAAAACGAGCAGGAGATAGTGCTTGTTTAAAAAAAAAAATGCTGTGGACTTGAATATCCTACATGAATTTGTGGCAAAATTAACAAAAATGTTATTTGGCCCCTGTGGAACCCAACTACGAGGCCTAGGGGGTCAGCGTATTCCTACACTGCTCTCTTCTGCTTTTTAAAAAACTTTTTTCTTGGGACTCGACTGACCACGAAAAATGACCCTGAAACTTTCAAGACAGCAGTTGAAGTGAGTGGCAAACTAGTAGCTGCCTACTGGCTACTACCAGTAGGTTATATATAGCTCAAAATGAATGTTTAGGGTTGACTGAACAATCTCGAAGCAACAGGCAATTGAGAAGCATGAGTTGTAAGTTTTAGGGAATCAGAATCTCAGTTCAGACCTGCATCCACATTGATGCCTATAACGCCACATGATGTGGCAGATGTCTTCAACGACTTACTAATTAAAGGACTCAAACATATATACAAGGCTGCAAATAAAAGAGGCCTGCCCTGCAACGCACATCAGAAGAAATATCAAGCTCTGATCAATAAATTGCAAGCTCATGATTGCCATATTTAGGAGCTCTGACATGGGCGGCAGCATTCTTCTTTGGCCTGCTAAGTTGTACAAGGAGGAGGCATATAGTCAACTTAACAAAGTGGACATTTATGAGAGGTGTGAGCATGAGGTAGTGAGTCAGGTAAAGGTGCAATATAAGCCTGAGCTGGCTGAGTGGCAGAACAATGGGCTTTTAAGCCAGGACAAGTATGTTTGTGTAATGACAACCCCAGTATACTCATCATGTATTTAATTGCAAAAGTACATAGAAATCTAGTGGTGCCCCAAAGGGACACTGAATTTCGGCCCCAGGAGTCTATTCACGAGCACATCAAAATATATTGACTATTGTTTGAAGGATCATGTTAAAAAATTTACATTCTTATATAAAGGATACTGGTGATCTAGGATCTTCCCTGGGACAATGAATACTTGATAATGTCTTTAGATGGGATTACATTACACAGTAGTATACACCACCATGATGGTGTCAGATCGGTGGAGCACTTTTTGAAGAGGTGTCCATTAAGTTGTATAGGCATACGCAGATGCTCTTGGGCATGATAAAATGATGCCCTGAGAACAATTATTTTTACATGTCAATGAGTTGCACCACCAACTCCGTGGTACGACATTGGGCACCTGCTTTGCCCCCAGCTACGCATGGTTACACATGGGCTGATGGGAGGAGCAGATGCTGCACAATGACCATCGAAAGGCATGGGAAGAGCATGTTGTTACATTGACATGTTTCATTGATGTTTTATTTTTGATATGGAGGGGGTTAGAGGAGAGTGCTTACTTATTTTTTGTTAAGATCAATATAAATAATGCAAATTTGCACTTCATCTGTCAAATCAGCAAGTCCAAAGTGATCTTCGACTTAGAGGCATTCATCAGGAACATTAGAATTTTTTTTTAAATCCGTTTATTAATCTTAATGAAAAGCGTCACTACAATTCTCCATTAATTCGGATATATTGTTTACACACGTATACAAACTTATATAGTCCAGTTCGTATATTATTGTACTGCGAAATAACACAAAACAAACTGTTAAACTAAGTCACATTATTGTCCTTGGTGTGGTTTACCGGATGCTTGGGGTGGGTTGATCTGCCCATGTCTTGGGTAGGGGGGGTGGTGCACTGTGTCAACAGCTCGGGGGAGGCTTAGTTTCCAGCTTTGTACAACTACCGTTCTGCTGGGGGGGGGGGAAACCTGGGCTGGGTAATATTCTGGAGGTGGTACTGGGCATTTCCACTGCAAGGAGAGCATTATAGAACTAGTGGCCGTGTGTCTAGCGTGTGTGGGCCCTGAGTAGTGTGTAGTGAATGTAATACCTGGGCTATCTACGGTGACGTTAGGGTAGATGCCAGGCAAGAAGGCATAACGGGTTCTTTGTCGTGTGGTTTACTTGGGACTCCTGGCGGATATGTGTTGCTCTTAGCCTCAATGTCCACGACAAAGGTATCCCATATTTCAGCACCACCCTGGATCAATCCTCTGTATTGCAGCTGGCATAATGTCTGAGCATCTTAGCAGATCACGCAGCCAAGTGGTATATACAGGGGCATTTGGAGCTTTCCAGTGCGTAGCTATCAAACTTTTGAACACCAAAAAGGTTAGATCAATAAATTTAAGGATCTGTTTGTCACCGTTGCCACATCAACGTATTCCCAGTAGGCAAGATTCTTGTGTTGATTTCAGAGTATGCCCAGTAATGTCAGCTATGGTGTCAGTAATGCATTGCCAGGTCATGTTCACGGGGGCAGCTCCACACCTTATGATAAAAATCCGCTGCTAGGGTTGCACATATAGGGCATACTGGGTCTGAGTTCGGTATATCCTTTTTATGCAGGATGGGGATAAGTCGGAGTGGTGTATGTAAACTGAGTGTAGCGCAGTCTAGTATTGCATGAGACATTTTTGACCATTGATAATGCAGCGGACCAGGCACTCTGGGGCAGAGGGGAGAGCCACATCCCAGCAGGCCTTAGCATGTGGCAGTTCAGGACAGGCTCCGGCTAGGAGCAACTTCTATAGTCTTGATAGAATGCCTTTTGTATTACCCATTGTGAGAATCATGGTGAGCAGTTGCGATTCCTGTGGCTCAGTGTTACTGTGCTCCCATATATTGTCGAGTAGCAGTTTGATTGCACCATATGTTAAGAAAGCCCCTGCGTGGGTCCCCTCTGATTCCATAAGTTCCCTAAAAGATCTTAATGTAGAGCCGAGTAATATTCGCCTACGCTTGATAGCCCTATGCTGCACGTATCATGGTGCATTGTTAGCATTTGGGCCCCCGGTAGTTGTGCCAGCGAGGGTGAATATGGGATCATGGGGCTTCTGCCATTAATGTATCTGTGCCAGCACAGTCTGGCTACATCTAGTATGATAGGCCCTCTTTGTGGGCGATCGGGGCTATCTAGTAGCAAAGTTAGGATCGAGAACGGTGCTAGTGATTCCTTTATTGCTTTAAGCTCTTCTGAGGGGGGCCTCGCTGAGCTATGTGGATGGCCATTGCAGTTGGGGGGGCAGCGTCATAATTTGAAATTTGGCATGCCCAGCCCTCCCTCATCCTGTGGGTATTGTGTCATGGATAGTGCAACTCTGCGCCTGTCTCTACCCCAGAGTAAGTCAGTCATTAGGGAGTGCAAGGATTGAAAGAACGATCTTGGTAAGAATATCGGGAGCGCAGTGAAATGATATAAGAATCTCGGAAGGATATGCCTTTTGGCACTGGCCACCCTTCCCATAGGGGATAGGGGAAGGGGGACGCGACCCCCAGAATGGGAAGGAACTTAGGACAGAACTGAGGACTCTATGGTTGATCTCAAAGAGGGTAATATTGAGAGTGATATATATGTATATCTAAATACTTGAAGGTGGAGTGGGACCATGGTAATTGATAATCCGGTTGTGCCCCGCGTAGTTCTGGTGCTATGGGGGAGAGATGGTAGATGCATGACTTACTCCAATTAATCCGTAGGCCGGAGATGGATGCAAAGGTGTCCAGTATCGACATTACCCCAGCGATAGAGGTGGCATGATCATGTAGATATATCAGGGCGTCTTCCACGTATAAAAAAAGAGATAATATGGTATGTGTTTAGTTCTGGGATGCCCCATAATTGGGCTTGGTTGCAAAGCTTGACCACTAGTGGTTCCATGGCTATCACAAACAATAGAGGGGACAGTGGGCAACCCTGCCTAGTGCCGCTACCTATTGGGAATGAGTCGGAGATTACGTGTCCTGTTTTTGACACGGGCTGTGGGTTTAGCATACAGAATTTTAATCCATCTAATGTAGCCGGAACCGAATCCCATTGCTTTAAGTATACACACGAGGAAATCCCAACTCAACGTATCGAACGCTTTTTCTATGTCCAGTGATAGTGCCACCGCTTCCCCGCACTTGCCATTGTGCATTATACAAAGTAATCTTCTAATATTTAAGAAGGTGCTTCTCCCGGGTATGAATCCCGATTGATCTCCATGGATCAAACTTGGCAGAAAGGGGAGTCTATTTGCTAAGATCTTCCCCAAAAGCTTGCAGTCCGTATTGAGCAAGGAAAGAGGGCGATAGGATCGAACATCTAGGGGGTCACGGCCCGGCTTCGGGAGCCCCACTATTAAAGCTTTGCACATGGAGTCTGGTAGTTGTCCCCAATCATACGCTTCATTAAAGTAATGGCTGCAAAATACGAGCTGCTTGGCAATTAAAGTATTCTACTGGTAGCCCGTCTGAGCAAGGTGTTTTACTGCGCGCCATCTGTGACAGCGCCAGGTGGATTTCATCCATATTGATTGGGCCATCCATTGCGTCTGCTTGTTCAGTCAGCAGCAGATTCTGGGGAATTGTTGACAAGTCAGCAATTTGCTGTGCTGATGAGGGAGGAGGGGGTGAGTAGAAAGAACGGTAGTATGCATAAAAGGCATCATTAATTTCCACTTGGGTATTAATTATATTCCCTGAAAGCAGTCGGATCGCTCCTGTGGGTAAAGAATGCGATGGTTGACGAAACAGCCACGCCAACAGCCGTCCTGATTTATCTCCCTCCGCGTATCGACGTGTAGTGTCTGTTATTGTGTTTACAGAACCTAGTGTCTGCCTCCTTGTGACTAGCCCTCAATAGTTTCAGCTCTTCCACTGGCATGACATCTCATCTCTGGAGCCCGCCACCTCCGCCTCGCGTAACTTAGTCTCTAATCCTTTCAGCTCTCTGATCAGCATCCGCCTTACCCCCTAATGAAGCTGCTAAGCAGTGACCTCACACCACCACCTTGTGGGCATCCCATTCGGTTGCACGTAATGCGGTTGTGTTATTCAAGGAAAAATAAGTGGTTAAGCACTAGGCAAGTTCTGCATGAAGGGGGTCTGCGAGTGCCTCTGTTTGCAGGCGCCATGTGGAAATTTGGGTATGTGTGCGACACCAATCTAGTGTTGCACGTAACGGGCTGTGGTCTGATATGGTGCAGGCCAGATAGTCTGATGTGCGTATCTTGTGAATCACTGCCACTGATGTGAGGAGCATATCTATCCCAGTGTGTAGGCGATGCACTGGGGAGTAAAAGGAGTATTCGCAGTGTGT
The DNA here is from genome assembly GCF_031143425.1 of Pleurodeles waltl. Classification (NCBI taxonomy): domain Eukaryota; kingdom Metazoa; phylum Chordata; class Amphibia; order Caudata; family Salamandridae; genus Pleurodeles; species Pleurodeles waltl. The sequence goes on along the minus strand of NC_090446.1, from coordinate 725,498,318 downwards.
TGGGTGCCCTGATCTCCAAACATCCCTTAAGCTGTTTCTCGACACCCAAGTTGCTAGATCGCGTGAGGTGCGTGTGAACGGGCGGGCCCAAACATATCGCCGGCACAAGCTGAGACGGACGTGGCAGAGACGCCCGTCACGTCATATCCGCGTCCCCACGTTGCCGTGGGAATGCTCTCAGAGAGAGACTGGTGTCACGGCGTAACCAGGGAAACCCCAGAGGATTTCCGGGCCGCGCGTTTGAAGAGGGGGAGAGACGCCGAGAAAGGGAGAGCGAGAAAAGACGAGGGAGAGCACGGAGAGACGGAGAACAGAGGAGCCGAATCAGGAGACCCAGGAAGAACGGTCCCAACACAGAACAACGACGAGGTGTTCGAGCAAGAGGGTGTTGCCGAAAATCACCCACCGAGGGAACACCCCAGGGCCAGCCACGACCCAGGAGGGTCGTGGCTTGCTAAGGTACGGTCGTTGTGGGATTCCAGAGGGAATACCACGGTTAAGAGGGCACTGGGGAAGGGGGTAGAGAAGGAGTGAGGGAAGGACTGGGAGGGAACTTGGAGGACACAGCGGGTAGACACGAGTAAACCACGTAAAAACTGCACTGTAAGGAGTTTTTTCACTATTTGTCCCAAAGTCACCACCAGCACAATCCCACCCTTTTACCTCTTCCCCTTTAGTTAAAATCATCATCAGATATACGTAATTCCCCACTTACCGTAGCGTTTTTTTCCTTTTTCCCGGTACCACACCGCTGGAACCGGCTGAGAGACCGAGGGAACACCAACCTAAAGAGAGCACGAAGAAAAGAAGAAAACCCCATTAGATAAAAGAAGCCAAAGACTTGAGACCTTACAACCCAGAGAACTCTAAAGAAAAAGAGAATAACCCCTTTGCACAAAAATAAATCACTTACCTGAACACTAGTCACTCTCCGTTGTCTTTATACTGTTCAACCTGCCACAGTGGTGTCAGAAGTGGGATCTTAATACAGCCCGCTCCGGCAACCGAACAGTATAAACCATGAGTGAAAGTCAGTCTCTAGAAGATATGATCAAACAACTGGCGGAAGGGCAACGCCATTTGCAGTTGGTATGGGAGGCACACCAACGAGAGGCGAAAGGACAGGGAAGCCTTACAGTCTGCCTTGAAAAGCCAAGCGACGATACTGGCAAATAACCAATTAGTACACGAGTCAGCAATGAAGAAACTAACGGAAACAATCGCCGCCAGCAAAGTCCACCCCAACGTCCCCAGCTCAGTCCTACAGAAATATCAGGAGGGGGAAGACCCGGAGTCTTTCTTCACTAACTTTGAAAGAGTGGCTTCCTCAGCTCAATGGCCGGAAGAAAGATGGGGCCAATACGTCGCACCTTTACTTACCGGACTCTTGCAAGCTGCCTATCAAGCCACGAATCCCGGAGGAACAACTCCATATAAAGACATAAAAACCAGCATCTTAGAACGGGTAGGACATGACACAGAGTACTACTGAGTCAGATTCCGAAAAGTAAAATGGGGACCAAACGAGGACCCCCGAACCTTTTATTTTCGCGTAAAAGATTTGGCCCTGAAATGATTGGATCCCATTGGGAATAGCCGGGAGGAGGTTATTCAAACGATTATCCTCGAACAATATTTAGATTCTTTACCTCCTTATACCAAAAACTGGATACGACAACTTCCAAAGGTAGATACAGATATGGCGATTGACTTAGCCTGCGCATACCATAGATCCACCAATATGAGAGGGATACAGCCCAGACCCAACTTAAAACCGGTTGTACCCACTCCCAAATCTTCACCGAGAATTTCCAATGAAGATTCGGTCCACCGCAGGCTTGTAGAGGGCCCTCCTGTTCAAGGACCACAATGTTACAACTGTGGAGAGTGGGGACACACAGCCCGTATGTGTCCACGGAAATTAGAGGGAAGTGAACCTATGGAAATAGGAGTGACCCGGCGACGCGTCCTCTGTACGGGGGGGGGGGGACACATTAAATATAAACAAACCCTGAAAATCAATGGGCGGTCTGTACGTGTTCTTATCGATTCGGGTTGCAGCCAATCCAAGGTTCGTGAAGACTTAATAAGCCCGATAGATAAGGAAGAAAGTCAATGGGTCAATATTTGCTGTATTCATGGCGACAAGGAGCAGTACCCTTTGAAAATACTTGACATAGAATGGGGAACTTACAGGGACTTCCTTCCTATGGGGGTAATGCCGCAGCTCATCGAAGAATGCATCGTTGGTACAGACTACAACCATTTTCAAGAACTTTTAGACTATGTTAGAAGTCCAAAAACTCCCCAGGACTGGTGGGGTGAGGCTCCTTTTTCCACAAGTGCGATTGAATGTCCTCTATCCCGTAGAAAACTGTCACGTCACGAAAAGCGAAGATGGGAAAATACATTTCCGGATTCAAAAAGGGCAGGAGCAACCCCATAGACTTGTAGCAAAAACACATGAAGCTCCCTTAAGTTTCCATCACCAACAGAGAGAAGATCCCTCACTCGCTCAGGCCTGGAAGTACGCAAAAATGGAAGAGACTGAGGAGGTGGGTCCTTACTTCCTGGACAAAAGAAATCTCCTGTATAGGGTGACCACGAATCGAGATGGGGATCGCAAACATCAGCTAATAGTACCCGAGACCTATAGGAATCAAGTCCTGACCCTTGCCCACAATCAACCGGGGTGGGGGGGCATTTTGGGAGGGAAAAAACAGAAAAGTATCTCCTCAGACGGTTTTATTGGCCCGGTGTCTTTGCCCACATAAGGAAATACTGCTCCCAATGCCCCAGGTGTCAGCTTACCGAACCCGGTAGACCTAAGAAAGCACCTCTTGTACCCCTTCCCATTATAGACATTCCATTTAGCAGGGTGGGGATGGATTTAATTGGACCCGTACTACCTTCTTCTAAAGGACACATATATATTGGTTATTGTGGACTATGCCACCAGATACCCCGAGGCCATTCCCCTGACAAGTATGACCACAAAAACAGTTGCACAAGCAATGATAACGGTCTTCGCTCGAATAGGGTTTCCCCGCAAAATTCTCACAGACCAAGGGACCCAGTTCATGTCAACTCTCATGAAACAAGTGTGTAAGACCCCAGGAGTTTCCCAAATTAAAACCTCAGTTTACCATCCACAGACAGATGGATTGGTGGAACGTTACAATCGGACCATCAAAACCCTACTGAGAAAAATAGTCAATGATTCAGGGAGAGATTGGGATAAAAAATTACCGTTAGTACTATACGCAATCCGAACGCATGAACAGGCCTCAACAGGACATAGCCCCTTTGAACTAGTGTTCGGACGGCTGCCCCGTTCCCTGTTAGACATGGCCCTTGAAACCTGGGAGGAAGAAGCTGAGGGGGGGGGGGGAAAGACCATTGTTGGAATACGCCCACAACTTGAGGTCCCATCTGCAAGGGCTGTGGGAAGAAGTACGGAAAAATATGGAACGGGCCCAAACATCCCAAAAACATTATTATGACAAAGGGAGTAAATTGAGGACTTTTCAACCAGGCGAGCAGGTACTAATAATGCGTCCCACGTCGGAACAAAAGCTTCTTGCTAGATGGCAAGGTCCGTATCAGGTGATCTGAGCAGTTTCTCCTGTTACTTACCTTATAGAAATAACGGCTAACCCTAAAAAGTCCCAAATATATCATGTGAACCTCTTAAAGAAATGGGAAGAGCCAGAGAACACAGACAATCCAGTAGAAATGGGCCGGTTCCTATATCCGAGTAAGGAGTTAAACATTGAATTCTACCCCAAAGAACAGCACGATGATAACAAACTACCCCCTATCAATAGTGCATTAACAAGTTCAGAGAAGGGACAGTTATATCAACTATTGACTCACTTCCAACAGTTTTTTTCAGAGACACCCGGGAAAACCCCCTTAATCTGCCATAAAATACAAACAACCCCAGGTAAAACAATCAGATTACGACCCTACCGTATTCCGGAGGCAAGGAGACAAATCATAGAGGACGAGATACAGAAAATGTTAGCCCTCAGAGTGGTAGAACCCTCTAACAGTCCCTGGTGCTCCCCGGTGGTCCTGGTACCAAAACCTGACGGGACCGTCAGATTTTGTATCGACTTCCGAAAACTTAATGAAATATCGATGTTTGACACACATCCCTTTCCCAGAGTAGATGACGTACATGAAAAACTGGGCAAAGCCAAATATATGTCCACAATAGACTTAACTAAAGGGTACTGGCAGATTCCTTTGGCCCCAGAAGATAAGAGAAAACGGCCTTCTCTACCCAATCCGGGCTTTATCATTTCACTGTGTTACCTTTTGGATTGCATGGAGCTCCGGCTACCTTCCAAAGGTTAATGGATAGGTTACTAAAGCCCTTCCATACATTTTCGGCCGCGTATTTGGATGATGTCGTTATTTTTAGCGAGACATGGGGGGGATCATTTAAACCATCTAAAAGAAATATTCCATACCTTAACAAATGCAGGATTAACAGCCAACCCCAAGAAGTGCATCATTGGGAAAACAGACAAATCCTACCTAGGATACAATATTAGCCAGGGTACTTTACAACCCCAAACAAAGAAAGTGGAAGCCATAAGACATGCCCCTAACCCTAAAACAAAGAAGGACTTGCGCTCTTTTCTTGGATTGGTAGGATATAATCGAAGATTCATACCCGGATATTCCACCCTTGCAGCTCCCCTTACAGACCTCCTGTCCAAATCCCACCCTAACCAGTTGTTACCCTTTTCTCACCTTCATACAGATAGTTTTGAGAGGTTAAAGTCCTATCTGACTACCGAACGGATTTTGCAATGTCCAGACTTCGCCAAACCGTTTCATTTGTATACGGATGCCTCCGATGTGGGACTAGGGGCTGTTCTGGCTCAACCTGATGGGGAGGGTCACGATCTCCCTATCGTATTTATCAGCAGGAAACTGTTTCCTCGGGAACGCCATTATCCCATCATTGAAAGAGAATGTTTGGCTATCAAATGGGCAGTGGACAGTTTACAGTATTATCTGTTGGGCCGGCCTTTTATTCTATACACGGATCACGCTCCCCTCACCTGGATGGCCGCTCATAAAGAATCTAACTCCCGGATTTTACGATGGTTCCTTGAACTGCAGCCTTTTTCCTTTCAAGTACGCCACGTTACAGGGTCTCAGCAGGGTCCTGCGGATTATTTGTCTCGGTTCCCTTGCTCTTCTTCGGTCCTAGAGCAGGACCGCTCTTGGGAAGGGGTGTGTGAACGGGCGGGCCCGAACATATCGCCGGCACAAGCTGAGACGGACGTGGCAGAGACTCCCGTCACGTCATATCCGCGTCCCCACGTTGCCGTGGGAACGCTCTGAGAGAGACTGGCGTCGCGGCGTAACCAGGGAAACTCCAGAGGATTTCCGGGCCGCGCGTTTGAAGAGGGGGAGAGACGCCGAGAAAGGGAGAGCGAGAAAAGACCAGGGAGAGCACGGAGAGACGGAGAACAGAGGAGCCGAATCAGGAGACCCAGGAAGAACGGTCCCAACACAGAACAACGACAAGGTGTTGGAGCAAGAGGGCGTTGCCGAAAATCACCCACTGAGGTAACACCCCAGCGCCAGCCATGACCCAGGAGGGTCGTGGCTTGCTAAGGTACGGTCGTTGTGGGATTCCAGAGGGAATACCACGGTTAAGAGGGCACTGGGGAAGGGGGTAGAGAAGGAGTGAGGGAAGGACTGGGAGGGAACTTGGAGGACACAGAGGGTAGACACGAGTAAACCACGTAAAAACTGCACTGTAAGGAGTTTTTTCACTATTTGTCCCAAAGTCACCACCAGCACAATCCCACCCTTTTACCTCTTCCCCTTTAGTTAAAATCATCAGATATACGTAATTCCCCACTTACCGTAGCGTTTTTTTCCTTTTTCCCAGTACCACACCGCTGGAACCCGCTGAGAGACCGAGGGAACACCAACCTAAAGAGAGCACGAAGAAAAGAAGAAGAAAACCCCATTAGATAAAAGAGAAGCCAAAGACTTGAGACCTTACAACCCAGAGAACTCTAAAGAAGAGAATAACCCCTTTGCACAAAAATAAATCACTTACCTGAACACTACAGTCACTCTCCATTGTCTTTATACTGTTCAACCTGCCACAGTGCGATTGGATGGGGTGGTAGTGAGTGGAGGGAAGGAGCGATCCATGTGGGTATCTAAGACGCAATTAAAGTCCCCGCCCCATATACTGTCTACTGCCGGGTCTCAAAAAGTCCCAGTTGAAAGTGTGCGTAGGAAGTCATGTTGATTGGTGTTGGGGCATACAACGCTACCAGTGATAGGGGTGAACTGTCCAGGACGCCCTCCAGCACCACATATCTGCTGTTAGGATCAATCTGTGTGCGAGCGATCACATATGGTACTCCCGGGGCAATCCAGATCGCCACCCCCCTGGGCAAATGACGACAATGTGGTCCCATATAAATGCCCTTTCCATTTTACTCGTGTTTTCTAGTGTGGCATCTGAAAGGTGTCTCTTGTACCATAGCTAGGTGTACCTGGTGTCTCTTGAGATAAGCATGTACCCGCTGACGCTTGTGCGGTGTCGCCATCCCCCTTATGTTCCATGTAAGCACATTATAGCGTGGGATGTGGTTTTGTACTTAAGCAGTCATGTGAGTATGTAGAAGTTATCTAGTCAGGGATCTGTCTGGACCCCCATCCCTTTCGTATCCGAGAAACACACATTGCTACCCAACACAGATATGTTTGCACCCCTGGCTGTGTCAACCACATATCGACTTGTAGGATAAATGTGGCGTGTAATGCTGGTGATATAAACCCATGTAAATGTCATGGGGAAAAACCATTGAGTAATAAAGAAACAAACAACTGTGTTAAACATTAGCATTAACTGTGTCTTAGCGGGGAAATTTCCGCCGACAAACAACTGGTGAAACAGGTCCACATGGAGCGGGCATGTATAATGTTAATGAGGACTGGTTGTCCGAGCTCCAAGCGGTAGCCCTCGACTCGCCCCAGACCCCAGCCAAAGGCGCCGTAAAGGAGAGCCACGTTACGGGCCCTCTGCATCATTCGGCCTGGTGATTGGATTTCTGCTTAATCAATTCCTAGGGTCTGCGTGCCCATCACAGCATGATTTACATGAGTGACAAGGCAGTAGGTATAAATCAAATATCATCGGCTAAGCACGGAGTGAGGGATGGGCCTTGGGGGGGAATCCAAGGAGTCAAAGCGAGTGTCTTGGTCTGGTTCAGCATCTGTCTGGCTGGATATAGTTGTCAGGGATTCAGTTACAAATCGCGACGTGGCCTGTAGCAGCCGAGAGCGCTCTTCAATCAATTGTTCTGGTGTGGGTTTATTTCCTTGCCTTTTTCGTTGTCTGCCTTTTGCCTTGTTGGGGGGGGGGGGGGGGAGTAGTGGGGGGACCAGCTTTCCTCTGCGTTTTCAGCACCTGCAGATCCGGCCAGGCCCTTGGTGTGTAGCCAGGTCCAGGCATCTTCCGGTGAGGTGAAAAAATGCACTTGAGAGTTATCTTGCACACAAAGCTTGGATGGGAACAACATTGCATATTTGATGTTATGCTCTTGGAGTCGCTCCTTTACCTGGTAGAAAGAGCTGCATTTCCTTTGTACCTCAACAGTGAAGTCTGGATAGGCTGCGATTGTTAAGTTTTCGAAGCGCACAGGTCCTGTTTTGTGAAATAACTGCAATATGAGGTCTCTGTCTCAGTAATTAAGTACCCGTGGTATCAAGGGGCGAGGTTGCGCTCCAGGTGGTGGGGGCCTGCCAGGTATTCTATGGGCACGTTGTATTGAGAAGAACTTTGGGATCTTACCCTTTAATACAGTTTCTGTGAGCCATCGCTCAATGAACAGTTCTGTACTGGGGCCTTCAGCGCGTTCCGAAAACCCCACCAGACAGATATTATTGCACCTCAACCTTCCTTCTGCATCTTCCGCTTTGCGCTTTAGTTCATCTACCTCCGTTGCCAGCTGTCTCATCTGTGCCTGTAGTTCTTTCACATCCGGGGGTAGCACTGTCATGTCTTTTTCCAGCTCGACCACCCGATCTGACAGAGCATGTTGGTCTGCCCGGAGTATGCTGACGTCCGTCGCCTATTTTCACTTCTAGGGTAGTCCTGGTGTCCATGATGGCCTGTAGTACCTTTTCAAACTGCGACGTATGATTGTGTAGGGTAAGTTCCATTTTCTGTAGCGCTTGATATGTCGCATCTTGATCTCCTGGAGAGGTAGCGGTTGAATCCATGGTCCCCTTGGGCACCCGCGGAGTCTCCTCCACCAGCAGAAAGAGTCTGTGGGTATTGAGCGCTCAACCAGTTGCTTCCCAAGCGAGACAACATGGTGGGGATAGAGCAAGGTAGAAAGTCTCTGGTGCTCTGATAAATCTATCAGACTTATTTTATTGGTGGTGCACATTTGTTTTTCGTGCATCTTGTTTCCAGGTTGCTTATCCTATTGGAGGGAGCATAAACAAACCCAGGGGGGGTAGTGCCGCCGGGGCTTGGCAGGGATGGCGCGTGGCTCTGTGCTGGTTAGTTATCAGCTGTGCGTCGCTGGTGGATAAAGGCTGTCTTATTACGTGTCAGGCTGTATCATTATTCCTTACAAAGTGAGAGGCAATTCAATCCTGATTGTGGAGCGGAAATCGCAGCGCCAATTGCAGCTCGGTCTGCACCACCAACTAAGCTCTTCCAATGGGCTGCTCTCACTCCCATTTATCTGTGCCCGCGTCCAAAATCTGTCGGGGTAGGGCCTAAGTCCTGGTTTTTCCCCTGCTTCCTGCTGGCCAGCACACAGCAGCATCGCCTTGTTTGTTACTCTAATGTGGTGTCAGTCCCTTGTTGCACGGGCTTTATGCAGCTAGGCCACAAGCCCTATTTTCCAAGTCCACTGGAGGGGTCCCTCACTCCATCACCTCAACTCTCCCTGGGCCCTCCAGTCAGGTTGTGAAAAACAAAGTAGAGAGTTGGGGAAGTGGGGGGACTAAGCCCCTCTCACAACCGACTTTGGGGGCGTCCTGTGAGGTGGTAAGGCAAGAATCTTCCAATTGGAGCCCAGGTGGTCTCTTACGCTGTTCCAGCTTCCCCCTTCGATCGTGCCGCCAGCCCCTGCTTATAGGTAAGCTATCCGATCCAGAGCGAGGATCGGACACCGTGTGCCGTGGCTCGATCCGCACTGATGAGCCGGCTCACAACTGATTCTGTTCTCTGGCGCTGGCAGTCGCGCCTAGGCCTGCTCGGGCTGGAGCCCACTTTCCGGCCCGCTTGTCTGCCACAGGATGGGACTCACCCCCTTTTTAGCTTCTTAGCAGCAGCAGCACTCTTCCTTGGCGTGAACTGCCATTGCTTCTACAAGGCGCCTTCGCCGATGGGTCACAGACCCACGAGCCCCCCAGGGGAAGTCCCGGGCATTGGGGAGACCGGCGCCCACCTTGGGAAAGCCGGGAAGTGCAGTCACCAGGATTATTGTTACGGGCGGGAGCGGAGCAACAGATTACGCTGCCACTCCAGTCACCATTTTAGCCACGCCTCCCCAAGAACATTAGAATTGAGACTAAATTATACAGGATGCGTACTGCTGGAAATATAGTATGGTTAGCTCAAGAAACTGTAACTTGTGCACTAAGGTAACTATAACTCGAGAGCCAGCCATGCAGTTTTCTCCTAAATAATTTTACTGCAAATGTTACATGGATATTGTCAATGATGTTATCAAAGATGTCCTAAGTGATGTGTTGTGTGGGGCAATTAGCAGTGCATGGCCAGGGCAAAAGTTAGTTACCTTAGGGCACAAGTTATAGTTTCTTGAGATAACCAGAACTGCCAAATTTGTATTGTTTTGTGTGAGTAAATTCAGATCCTAATTATAACGACCTATAACGTTTTTTTTTTTTTAAGTGAGTTTCAGGCTACCATAAGCCCTGACCTGGCCCCATTTCTTTTTTTTATCTTGTTTTGTGGGAATTCAGCTGAAGCGGAGTCCCAAAATGTGTTGGCAGCCAATCAGTTTTCAGCACAGGTAAAGTTGGATCCGCGGAGGATCCACATCCCTAGGATTCTATATTTTTAAAACTTTAACATAAAAAAACTACTGAATGGATTTCCACAAAACATGCTTTCTGGACCAAGAGCTAACTAGCTTTCTGCTACATTTGGTGTAATTGTCAAGAGATACAGGCCGGTCGTCATGTTCAAAATCCCTATGGGCAAATGCGTAGGAAAAACACTTTCGGACCACCTTTTTCTCAGCCCCCACTTGACGAATCACCCTGAATCATTTGAGACAGCAATTGAAGTGACTGAAGTGTAAGTTTTGGAAATTAGGTGAAGATTCATCTAGCGGTGCCAAAGTTATTGGCAAAACAATAAAAAGCTCTTCCCATGAAAACTAGGTCCCCAACTATAGTGTGTGTGTGTGTGTATATATATATATATATATATATATATATATATATATATATAAATAATATATATATTTTACTAGCCTCCAACACCACAATACTGAAGAAACTGGCAACTCTTGAAAAGAGAATGAGAGAAGGGACATTACTGAGGCTGAATTGATACAGGAGCAAGAGCTTGATATGTATGATAGCCCCTGATGCCTTTCAAATCGAATTCTACATTTGTCCTGGTACTTCCTACGGACTCAAATGACATTTTTCTGATTTGTTTGTACATGATTTGAAATGTCTACAAACAACCGGAGAGCAAAGTATGAGATCTATTAAGAGGGGGATGACTGCCCAAATATGGTCAATTGATGGGAAAGCGAAGTGCGAAAAAAGATGTGATTATGCAGTAGGCGGAGACATTGGCAGAAACATGGTCCTGTGGCTCCTGGAGATGCATACTGAGGAGGCACAGGCAACTGAACAATGAGCAATGTTATTGCAGAATTGACAACAGTGAAGTAGTGATTGTGGGAACCAAGTATCATGTGGAATTATCTGAGTGGAAAGGCTCAGGATTATTTAGTCAAGGTAAGATCAGTTTTTGAGAACAGAATTCCCCATCATGCCAATATTTTACCTTATACCTAAGGTGCATAAGAGTTCAAGTACACCTCCCGGGTTGCCCATTTTCAAGCCATAGGAGGGCTATTTGTAAACACTTCAAGGTACATTGATTTCTTTATGCAGACGTATGTTCAGAATGTTCCTCATATAAACAGGACACTGGAGATTTCATCAAGAAGGTGTATGATGGAGGTGAAGTTTGTCATGGTCATATTAGACGTCATGTCCCTCTATAATAGCATAGTGCTTGGAGATGGCCTGAGGGCCATGGAATATTCTCAGCACCAGATCAGTTTCCCTTTACAGGCATACCAGGATACGAATTTTAATTATGCGCCGGTGTCTAACAAATTTTCTTATTTGGTAAAGACATTTATAAACAGCTGAGAGGGACAGCAATGGGCACCTGCTTTCCCCCACCCCCCCCCATCTATGCTAATTTGCAAATGGGCTGATGGGAGCAGGAAAAGTGTGTTTCTCTAAATGCATACAGAGGACCCAGGTTAATTTTTTCTCAGCATTATTTTCTTTTGGGGCATTTATTTACATATGCATTAAATGACAGATAATTTACTTGTAGAAGTAAAAAATCCCATTTAAGAACATACCAATCACTATTGATAGTACTGTGACAGTATCAAAATCTACATGTCCAATTTGTATAATTTTAAATATATGTTTACTTCATGACATGCAATGTACTTGAAACAAGGATTTCGGACATTAAGAAACTTTAATTTCTCCCCACGAACACTAACTTTGTATATTTAATTTGTAAAAACAACAATTAATTGTACTTACTACTGTGATTGGCCTTGCTCTATGGTCATGATGTAATTTCTCTAATGGTGCTATATTGTATTAATCTCTGAACATTACGGATTTAAACTATTTAGAGCACTGTACAATCTTCAAGAATATTCAATGTATTTTATTCATCTCTCCATAAATACTATCCATGAATGACGACACCACATACTATGTACTACAGTCTAAGATGGCGCCCCTGCTCCTCCACTATTCTCATTAGACAAGTCCGCTTTGTATTTGTACCTTTACGCATCCCCTCTCTTAAACACACCTGCATGTTGGCGTATTACTTACTACTAGCAGACATCTCACCTCTTCTGGCACAAACACAGGAGGTGCGTGTGGTCGTTCTTGAGAAAGGCGATTTTTTTGGAACCAGGGTTACTTCTTCGATGGTGGCAACAATATTCTATACTTTTAACACAGGGAGGTTTTTAACAGTATTCATTTTTGTTCATAGTGTACAATTTGGCTAATGCGTATGGCACTATTTAGCAGTGATTCTAAGATGTGAGTGACGAGTAAACAAGTCTCTCCAATCGCTTGTTTCCCTTTCCGGTATTTTCAAGTTTATGCGCACCCAGCAAAGAGTTTACATGTGGGTAATTGTTGTGTATACGGTAGGCTTATCATGCCTTTTGCTATTGTGGCAGCTCTACATTTTGATCGATTAACGGTAAAATTAACAGACATACTGGTGAGAGCGTAGTTTAAAATATCATATTATAGACGTGAAATGCTTACATTTGACAAAGCAACATTAATAATAATTAAAAGTATTAATACATGTAAAGATTTACCCATTTATGAACACTAATGCTGAATTAATATTAATCTTTCAATTATACGCATTATTACGATTAAAACTGTATTCATTAGAACTCGTATGTCTTAAGTTAGCATGAGTCGCGAACTAGCTGTGTAACTCATTTAAAAGCATATTTTTCCTGCTTCTTCTGTGTGCGGACTTGCAAATGACCATGACCCAGCTATTGTTCTTTCTGTACTAGCTTGAAACATGAAGGAATGTTCACATTCGTATGCTAGTAGCTTCTAGCTCAAAATTATGTGATGAGGGGAAGAGAACTTTTGACCTGAGACGTGTGCCAAGATGGTGAAGTAACCCCGGACGTACCACCTACGAAAATGCCGATTATGAAGACCAATTGGAAGACGAGTGAATATCGAGAAATGAAAAAATGCATTACTTAATGTCTAATTTGATTGGTTATCCATAATGGGGTGTAGTTATTAAGCAATAGAATTTTGGGGGAATGTATTACGAAAAGGGGATAAAAACTCATGACACGAGAAACGACGAGCATTAGGTAGGGAATGATATCGATTGCATCCAGAAACTGTCACTTTATTTGGTGATTTGAGACTTAGACAAAATCATCCTAATCCATAGATTGCCCTATTACACTTTTCTCCTTATGAGGAGAGTGTCCCTTGCTTCTAAATTCAGATAGATTGACGGTGAACTAACTGATGTCCTGAAGACGAAGTCTGATCCTGTATGCTGACCTATCTCGAGGAGGGTAATTATTAATGCTAACAGAATCTATATGCCTTTCTTTCTAGGTACCAACTGCTGTATGTTTAATTAGGTATCTTAGTTAGATGTTTTCCAAATTGATGTTCTAAATTGTTTTGCATGAAGCCCAACATGCTAATGCTAATTTGAGGTTAGATGAGGTATTCATTTGACGGACGGAACTGACGTGACTGACATATAGCTATGCTGAACTGATATTCTATGGTTTATTATGCACTATGATCTATTCTTTGCTAACATATCTATCCTATGATTCTGATCATCGCATTGCTGAAAGTTTATCGTAGTTGCCACTTTGTGATTATGCTCTTATGCTTCTTGGTTTTGAGATTAATACGTTTATTATTAGATTGTAATCAATAGGGAATAAATTCACAAAATCTTCCTTTAAGGTGTGGTTATTAGAGTCTGAGAACTAATAAATGCGCCGAAGGTTCATTAATGGTTATTGTGAAATATATTTTGATGCTTGGTAATCTCAGCTTACGGAGACTCACCACTGGGTCCAAAGGTTCATCGACCTAAAACGAGTCCTGATGTGTATAAATTGACATAGACGGACGCGTTAACAGTTCTGGTAGCAGAGCGACGGTTTGGCCCTTGGGGGCCCTAGGACGGAGTTTTCATTTTTAATTTTGTTTTCTGTGATAATGAAATTTGGCAAAACGATGAGTGGCTAGGTTCGCCATGGGCTTTCCCGGGATCTCGGAGCCTGCCTAGATGAGTTGGGAATGTTCTCGGCGCCATAGTATATGTGGTTAGGGTTTTTGCGCTTGCTCAAAGCTTATGCATCTTGCAGGAGATTGTGAAGATGTGTGTATTTAGGCCAAAATAAGTGTCATTTAGCAGGAGTGGGCGTACTCCACAGTATGAGAGTAGGGAAGTCGGCGCACTTCATGTGAATGCAGCGCTTATTGTTCAAAATTATCCACGTGGTTGGTTGTTGTATACGGGCCTATTGAGGTCTAAGACTCCGGAGTATGATGTTAAATTGGTTTATGTTGTAATCTGTGCGGTTCAGTAGGTCAATCGGGCGTGGTTGACAAGTCAAGTTTGAGTCACAACGTTTGTATGAAACCTTCGATGGAGATTTGACAAGCTCTAAAGTGCACTAGAGGGAGTCATTGACAAGTCGAGAGTAGGATTTGCGGGTCGAATTCTGCTTGCACATGTGGGATCTGAGAAGGAGAGAGTAGCGGCAGAGGCTTCAAGTGAAATCTCTGTAAAGTTCTGAAGCGAATGTGTTACCCTTCCTGTAGTAAATGGCAGATTTGTATTGTCATTTTAAAGTGTCTGCAATAAATCGCATTAGTTTGTATGAACTGTATGAGTTAGTGAGGCGTGGACAAGCCGCAAGACTTTGTCAGCTGCAGAGTGTATGAGTGTGACGTCAGTGGTGCCGCGCTGGGATAGGTCAGATGTCGAGAGGGGTCACGTACGGATTGGCTGCCATCCGTGAGAGGCAATAGATTGAGCAAAGGGTAGGTGAAGAGTGTCCTGGGAACTATGCCGTTTCCTGATTAAATATAAAATAAAATGAATTTTGTTAAGGCATTCAAAAGCGCTTTGAGGGGAGATGTGTACATTGTCGCAACCGACGGGGAACCTACACCACCCGAGGGTACTCCAGCCTATACAGTTATGGAGGAAAAGGGTGTTGCACCTTGTTTATGGATAAAACAATGGCGCAAGTTGACAGAGAAAGAGGGGTGTCTAGCGTTTCCGGAACATTTAATCAAAAGGTGTTAGAAAATCTGAGGTGGATGTTAACTACGCAGAAACCACCTCCCAGACCGGCACAATATGAGGCTTTGGCAATTTGGGACCGGATGGCTCTTAAACATAGACAAGAAAGATTTCACAAAATGTGGAGACGAGGAATAGTGGATGGGTTAAAGCTGTTTCCAGCGATAACACAGGGCGAAGAGACACAGGGAAAGAAAGCTTCTTGCAAAACTAACAAAGACTCAGGCAAAGTTAAGGAACAAAAAAGGTCTTGGGAAGAAGAGGATGATTCAGAGGATGAGGAGTTTATGGATAGATTGTTACATGACTGTCCGCCACCATACGCGGTGAACGACAGTGCTCCAAGTACTAGCTTGGATCCTGGGAACCAGACAAAGGAGAAGGGTGTTACTGATACAGTGCAGACTAGCGATACAGCTTTGATACAGAATGGTGTCAGTGTACCCACTGCACCAGACTCGCCGATACAGTTACAACCTCCACCACAGATAAAAATAATTTACCCCGATGTTCCAGTACTTGAGACTACTACGAACTTGGTGGTGCCGCCAGACCCGATATATACAAAGCCAAGGTTAATACAGATTGAGTCAAACCCACAGTTAGTGTCACAACTGATACCGGGGTATAACCCAGTAGCGGGTCCTTTGAAAGAACCTGCACCAGGATTATTAGAGCAGACCTATGGTGTTGCAGCTCCAAGAAGCTTGGGATGAGGTCAGACACCTGCCGTTATATCACTACCTATTACTGATGGTCCCCCAGTACCATTATATGCACAGGAGAAAACAGGGACATGCGAACAGGGAGTTATGACTAATGAAATGATAAGAGGAGGGCCTATTAGAACTCCCCAAATAATGGCACAGGGAGGACAGGTTTGCGAACAATCAAGACCCTTAATGGACCTCAGTCCAATAGGGGCACCTCTTGAGGCAATGCGACAAGCAGGGTTGGGAGTCCTGACTCCCCAAACTATGAGTACAAATACCTCATATACTCCAATGATAAATGCAGGGAACATTTTACTGCAGGGTTTTACAGTACAACAGTTAAATGAGTGGTTAGAGAAAACTTGCACATCACAAAAGACAACAGCGACTACAGTAACCGAAGCCAATACTGAAAAGGAAAAACAATATGAATACCTGAATCTAGTACGACTAGGAGCAGAAGCTGCTGAATTGGTGGAAGGAACAATGGGGGTGAACAGGTTGGAATCTTACACTGAGGCAGAATTAAGATACTTATGCCCTAAGATTACCAAAGAAGTAGGGAAAATACACCAGAGATTAGCAAACTTGGCAGACAGATACAATATTGATATTGGTAACACGAAGCATTTGAAAAGAAGCTACAGATTAGACTTCGACACTAAAGATTTTGATCACATGAGATCCGCAGGCATGAAGACACACCTGAAAGAATTGCTGCAGAGTGCGCAAATCTGGGGAGCATTAGAAAAATGGGAAAACCGATGGGCAAAGAAAAGAGACAAAGGGAAGAGGGATAGCCCAGGGTCTATTGAAACAGCGACCACACCCAATCTGGATTCAGTAAAAATCCTGCCCATGAGAGAAACAGCTGGTGGTGTTTTACTGCTTGTGCCTTGGTCCAGGGGAGATATTTTGTCCTTTACGAATGATTACCCAAGGTTGAGAGAAAAACCGATCGAGTGGTATCAACAGACAGATAGATTTGTGAAGCTTGCAAAATGTCTTTGGGAAGACTTAAATACTTTGTTTGAGATTATTGTTCCACCGGATTTGTGGCTTGAGTGCAAAAGAGGGGTAGATTGGCCCACGAAGGAACCAGCGAGAGATAAAGTGACTGGAGCACCTTCTGAAGAGGTGATGAAATATTATCATAAAGTCATTGAATTTTTTAAACAAAAAGTGTCACCGAAGGTGACCGATTGGCAGAAAATCGACCGGACTTCGCAAGAGGTTAAGGAATCAATACATGCCTATTATGAGAGATTGTTAAAAGAATTTAAACATTACAGTGGTACTGAGACGATTGAGCCGAAAGACATGAATCATCTTGTGTTCAGATTTGTTGAAGGGTTGAGACCAGAGGTTGGTCAGATGATTAAGAACCATTTGATTTGTTGGGAAGCTAAACCGATTGATGAGGTGTTGCAGTATGCGAAATACTGTAGTGATGAAATTGAGTTAAAACAGAAAAAGCTGAAAGAGAAAGTGATGGTGATGCAGATGAGAGCTGCACAAGCTGGAATTCAGGGAAATGGTGTTCAGCAGATGATGCACCAGCAACCGCAAATGAACGGTGGGTTTCAGGTACAGCCGAGAGGTAGAGGCAGAGGTTTTGTGAATCGTAGTTTGGACATGAATAATGTTGTCGTTCAAAATGACGGGCAAGTAGTGAAGAGGATGTCACCATGCCATGCATGCGGGGGCATAGGACATTGGAAGCGGGATTGTCCAAATATGGTGCATGATGGTACAGTTCAGCAGGGCGTGAGTGTCTGTGCACAGCAGAATCCGCGAGGTCCAAGAATGAGACAACAGAACCCGAACTTACAGAATAATTTGATACAAATGCCAGGGGTATAACCAATGCAACAAATGTTACTGCCGCGTTTTCAAAACGTGCCCATGCAATCGATGCAACAGCAGATTCCTATGGTGCCTAGACAGCAAATGCAGTTACCCCTAGCCCCGATGGGTCAGCAACAGGTGACGCTTCCTCAGCAGGTCACAGGTCAGGTGACGAGTCAAAACAATACTGTACAACAATTCCCATTACGAGGTGAAAACGAGAAGAATGAAGAATGGTCAGATGACAGTTCAGACAGTGAAGAGTGCAGGCTTGCAGCCTATTTAGAAGTAGATCAGAGAGGCCCATATGTAGAGGGAAAAGTAATGGGCTATAAAGTCTCATTTTTGGTTGACACTGGAGCTACACGCTCTACAGTCCGCAGTGTGGAAGTACCGAGATTACCCTTATCGGGACGCACTATACGAGTGGTTGGTGTGGCTAATCAGTATTTGACAAATCCAATTACTGACCCAGTACAGGTTGAAATTGGAAATTTCCAAGGCCTGCATAGGTTTGTCGTATGCGACTCAATTCCAGTATCTCTACTGGGAAGGGACTTACTATGTAAAACTAAATGTTCAATTACCTGTTCCAACGATGGAATAGAAGTTCAGACAAACAGTGATGATGAAGGAGATGAGGGCCAGCTCATAGAAGGAGGGGAGACGAGCGAAGATTACCCTCTAATTACTTTATTCCCAGTGTTCACTCTAATCGACTTACCTGCTGACCTACAAGGGTCCGTAACAGAGAGAGTGTGGGACTTGACAGGAAAAGAGGTTGGATTAATTAAAGGAGTCAAACCAGTCAAGGTGCAGATAAGACCAAATGCAGTATTCCCACAAGTACCACAATATCACATGACTCAAGACGTACTCATTGAAGTGACACAGATAATTGCAGATTTTCTCATGCAAGGAGTTTTGAAAGAAGTTTTGAGCAGTCCGTGTAACTCACCTATTATGGGTTTGAGAAAGCCCTGTGGGAAAGTTCGAATTGTGCAGGATTTGAGAAAAATAAACGAAATTGTGATAAAATGCTGCCCTGTGGTTCCTAACCCAGCCGTAATAATGTTCCAAGTTCCTTGCGATGCTGAATGGTTTAAAGTAGTAGACCTATCACAGGCATTTTTCTCAATACCGCTGCATGAGGACAGCCAATTTTTGTTCAGTTTCAAATTCCTGGATAAGGTGTACAGTTGGTGCAGAATCCCTCAAGGATTTTCTGAGTCACCATCCATCTTTAATCGGATATTAAAGAAGGATTTGGAACCTCTTGTGCTGCCTTTTAATTCAACTCTTGTGCAGTACATTGATGACTTGTTGATTGCATCCAAAACCAGAGACAGTTGTAAATATGATACTATTGCATTGCTGAACCATTTGGGAAAGAACGGGCATAAGGTGTCACCTAAGAAACTGCAATACTGTCAGAAAGAAGTAAAATATTTGGGGCATCTAATTGAGAAAGGATCCCGAAGGATATCAAAGGAGAGAATAACAGCTGTCATACAAATGAATCCCCCAACAACAAAAAGATGTCAGGATGTTTTTGGGAATGGTGGGTTATTGCCATCAATGGATACCCAATTTCTCAATCATTGCAAAGCCCCTAATAAAATTGACAGGGAAAGATGTCAAAGATGAACCATATACAATCACTTTGACAAAAGAAGAACTTGAGTCATTCTTGGAGCTGAAGGAATGCATGTGCAGGGCCCCAGAATTAGGAATGCCTGATTATGAGAAACCTTTTCTGTTTTGTCATGAACGTGATGCTTGTGCTTTGTTTTAACACAGGTCCACAGAGATGCAAATCGCCCTGTAGCATATTTTTCAGCTACTTTGGACCCTGTCGCAGCAGCCCTACCGGGTTGTTTGCGAGCAGTTGCAGCAGTTGGTCAAAGCCTTTCACAATGCGAGGGCATAGTCATGGGATACCCTTTGACAGTTTTGGTTCCACATTCTGTTGAAATTCTGCTGACACGAACTAAGACACAACATATGACAAATGCACGACTTACCAAATATGAAATGATTATTTTGGGATCACCAAATGTTACACTGAAAAGATGCACAGTACTGAACCCGGCAACTCTACTTCCCAATGAGAATACAGAAATCAAAGAGGGGGAAGAATTTGAGCACGATTGTCTCGAGGTGACTGACCTCTGTACCAAACCTCGCCCAGACATACAGGACATCCAATTAAAAGAAAACGATTGCATGATGTTCGTGGATGGGTCGTGTTTAAGAGATTCAACAGGGACATTGAGAGCCGGCTATGCAGTATGTACAATATCTGGCATAGTTGAGGCCTCTTGGCTTGAAAAGGTATTTTCTGCACAAGTGGCAGAATTAATAGCTCTTACAAAGGCCTGCCATGCTGCTGTGAATTTGAAAGTTACAATCTATACTGACAGCAGGTACGGATTTGGAATTGTACATGATTTTGGTCAGATCTGGTCACAAAGGGGTTTTAGGACTTCCTCCGGATCACCAGTGAAAAATGGAGAACAAATAAGAGATTTGTTACATGCAATTCAGTTACCGCTTGAAATCGCCGTGGTAAAGTGCAGTGCTCACACCAGATCACAAGACATTGTGTCAATGGGGAATGGTTATGCAGATCAGGTTGCAAGATTTTGTGCATTGAATTGTATATCATTCAAAGAGCAGTGGGAACTGCTACCTCAACCTGAAAACGATACAACTTTGAATCTAGCATTACAAGTGGTTGATACTTTAGATGAGTTAAAGACACTACAAAACCGTGCTAACAAAGAAGAAAAACGTTCCTGGCAGAAAATGCAATGTGTACAAAGAGCAGATGATATATGGGTCTCAGATGATGGGAAGTTGGTCTTACCTAATAGTCTTCTGTCACAATTTGCCCGATTATATCATGGGCAAGCACATTTAGGAAGAGACGCCATGATCAGATCTTTTAAAGTTGATTGGTTTAATCCAAAATTCAGACATGCCGCAGAAATTACTTGTCACAGGTGCATCATCGGTCAAAAGATGAATGCTGGAAAAGGAACAGTGGTAAATTTGAGCCACATTGGAAGAGCTGGAAGTCCATTTAATAGAATACAAATGGATTTCATTGAAATGCCTGTTTGTGGAGGATTGAAGTACGTGTTGGTGATTGTGTGTGTTTTCAGTCATTGGATTGAGGCATACCCTACACGTAGAAATGACAGTCTCACAGTTGCAAAACTATTACTGAGGGAATTAATACCACGATTTGGGTTCCCGGTTTCTATAGAATCAGATAGGGGAAGACACTTCGACAATGAGGTGATCAAGCTTCTGTGTGCAGCACTCAACATCGAGCAGAAGTTACACTGTAGCTATCGCCCTGAAGCATCAGGACTAGTTGAACAGATGAATGGTACCTTAAAATCAAGAATAGCGAAAATGTGTGCAGCAACAAACATGAAGTGGCCAGATGCATTACCGCTAGTATTGATATCCATGAGAAACACACCAGATAAGAAAACAGGATTGTCCCCCCATGAAATCCTCATGGGTAGAGCAATGAGGTTACCAGCGGTACCTGCAAATGCCCTAGTGAATATTACAGATGATATGGTGTTGGATTACTGCAAAAGTTTAGCTGACGTGATACGCTCTCTCTCTCACCAGGTGGAAGCTAACACGTTACCACCAATCGGCGAACCAGGACACTCTCTGCAAGCTGGAGATTGGGTGGTTGTCAAGAAGCACGTAAGAAAATCGTGTCTTGAGCCGCGTTGCAAAGGGCCATATCAAGTGATATTGACGACCACTACTGCTGTGAAGTGTGCCGGGGTTCCCAACTGGATACATGCCAGCCATACAAAAAAGGTAACGTGTCCTGTTGAAGAGGAACTTGAAAATTCCGGTACAGCAACTGAGGGAAGAAGTCTGAGTCAGAGATCAGTCAAGAAAGATCTGAGACTACAGGAGAGCCCGCGGAGAACAGCCGCGTCCCTCACACTATCAGAGAGTTCGAGAGAGGTGACGGAGTGCCAATCTCAGTGGAGGCAGCAGGAGAACAAAGGCAAGGAGAGGTTCTCCCAGAAGCAGACGAATACAATTCAAAGCCTGAATACAGTATCGAACAGGAAGGAGAGAGAGACGGAGAAGTGGTAAATTTAAATCAGAACAAATCAGAATCTTCTGATCAAGTTCTAAGCTTATCAGGAGAAAACACCATATCACAAGAGGAGGGTGCTGTCCAGCGTCCCGAAGGAAAATACCGAAACAAGACCGAGGTGATACATGGCCGGAAAAGTCACCTTTTATAATAAGAGAATTAACAAACGAAACAATAATAGAAGAAAGCGATACCTCACAGGCGGATGATCTGAGTGAAGGGGAACAGCAAGGTGAACGAAGATTGAAAAGAAAGAGAATAGCAAACCGAAGGTACACAGGTCCTGAATGGGCATATGCTACAACCTCTGAATGGCAACAAGAATTCTTGGCATTTTGTTTTGATCGAGAAGTGCCAGGCCAATACTACGGTACCTGAAGGAAAACAGAAAACCTTGGAAAATATATTAAAAGAAAAAAGAAAGACTTTATAAATCTACCAGAAAGAGACAATTAAACCTGGATTTGACATCAAAAAAACAGAATTGCGACAAGCTGCTAACCTGAACTGACGAAAAGGGTCCTGGAGTGAGAGAAGACGCTGTAAATACGCAGAAAGAGTTTGCCATCCTAAGTTGATTGTTGATCTACTATTCTGATTCTGTACAAACTTGGCTTATAGTAACAAAGAAAGTAAGGTGTGTGGTTGGTTAGGACTTATGATAGGTGTTGTATGCACAATAATGATTGTGGGAATGCCATGGAGAGAGAGTGAAACTATTAATGCAACTTTAAAACCTGAGACTATCACTACAACTAATAAACTATCACCATGGGAGAAATTTGAGCAAGACGCAAGACATCTGCATGAGGGAACTAATACAAAAGGGGAACTTTCTACTAATGTTTTCTATCGCTTACTAAATGAGTATGTGGAAACTATGGATGCGAAAGACTTATGTATGTACTAAAATTCCTTCATCTGTGCAGGAGGGAGTTACTTATCATAGCCTCCCTCTTACGTATGGGATCAGCTGTAGCTTGCTACTAACAAGATTTTATGATCAAGAGCATGTGCAATAGTTTTGTTCAAATTTAGATGTTGTGTTTTCTTTTGTGCCCGTTATTGAATTCTTAAATAAGCTAGCTAAAGAGCATGATGTAAAATTAGTTAGAGGATTCTTTGAGCCAACACTAACATTTGGAACTGCTTATGCACACCGCAACAATTTAACCTGTTTACTGTCTCCTGTGGAGAAAAGCTTTTTAGATCATACAGATGATAGACGCAAAGCATTAAAAGAAAGATTAGAAAAAGGTTTAGAAAAAGGCACTCATGCAAATGATTACGCTTATACTGCAATTAAAACACAAGGCAAGTTAGCTATAGATGCATTACACGTAGGTAGACTCTGTATATATAGACCGAAATCTGATCAAGACAATTTGCTTGTGGGTATGAGTGAAGGTAGGCATGTGTTTCTGTTTCAGAGCAAATGGACCTTCATGTTAAATGGACAAGACCCAGCGATTCCTGGAATCTATTACATCTGTGGGTTAAATGCATATTACCGTCTCCCAAAGGGATGGTATGGGACATGTTATTTGGGAATAGTTTTCCCAAAGATATACCAGATTGATGACTTAAAACAAATACCTAAATCGTCTGAATTACAACATGCCAGACAAAAACGAGAATCAGTGGCGGCTGTCATTGGTGACATATTTGGAGCTATAATCCCTTCAGTGGGGGTTATCCTAAATTCTATGAAAATTCAAAAGTTCTCTACTATTGTGGATAACATGCTGACAAATTTTACAGGAGCCAAACTTCTGATGGACACTGAACTTGCTGCAGAAAGAGCTATGACTTCAAAATCGGCTTGCTTTAGACATTCTTTTAGCAAAGAATGGAGGTGTGTGCAAAATGCTAAATGAACGTCACTGCTGTTCATATATACCTGATAACAGTAAGAAAATTAAAAACATGCTTACTAACCTGACTAGAGATAGTACAGATATGAAGGATCTAAAAGAACCAGGTGTTTGGGAAAAATTTGGAAAAGGAATTGCCCGGGTAGGAAACTGGTTTACCAACATTTGGAATGGGGTACTTGCAAAAATTATGATGGGATTATTAATTGTTCTGATTTGTTTATTGGGATTTTGGGGAATATGCAAAATTAATGATAAGGTGAAAAGAAATTGGACTAAAAGAACCAAAAGAAACAAAGAAAATGAGAGAAAATGTTCAATGAAATATGGGAAAGTTCACATAAAGGGCAAGATGTTGAAATGCGCAAGGTGAAAAATTGAAGATCAAGAATTGTGTGATGACGAGCGTCATCAGAGGAGGGACTGAGAAAGCGTAGTTTAAAATATCATATTATAGACGTTAAATGCTTACATTAGCAACATTAATAATAATTAAAAGTATTAATAAATGTAAAGATTTACTCATTTATGAACACTAATGCTGAATTAATATTAATCTTTCAATTATACGCATTATTACGATTAAAACTGTATTCATTAGAACTCGTATGTCTTAAGTTAGCATGAGTCGCGAACTAGCTGTGTAACTCATTTAAAAGCATATTTTTCTGCTTCTTCTGTGTGCGGACTTGCAAATGACCATGACCCAGCTATTGTTCTTTCTGTACTAGTTTGAAACATGAAGGAATGTTCACATTCGTATGCTAGTAGCTTCTAGCTCAAAATTATGTGATTAGAAACAAACATGGACACTTCCAAGGACAATGAGACGAGGGGAAGAGAACTTTTGACCTGAGACGTGTGCCAAGATGGTGAAGTAACCCCGGACGTACCACCTACGAAAATGCTGATTATGAAGACCAATTGGAAGACGAGTTAATATCGAGAAATGAAAAAATGCATTACTTAATGTATAATTTGATTGGTTATCAATAATGGGGTGTAGTTATTAAGCAATAGAATTTTGGGGGAATGTATTACGAAAAGGGGATAAAAACTCATCACACGAGAAACAACGAGCATTAGGTAGGGAATGATATCGATTGCATCCAGAAACTGTCACTTTATTTGGTGATTTGAGACTTAGGGCAATCTATGGATTAGGATGATTTTGTCTATTACACTTTTCTCCTTATGAGGAGAGTGTCCCTTGCTTCTAAATTCAGATAGATTGACGGTGAACTAACTGATGTCCTGAAGACGAAGTCTGATCCTGTATGCTGACCTATCTCGAGGAGGGTAATTATTAATGCTAACGGAATCTATTTGCCTTTCTTTCTAGGTACCAACTGCTGTATGTTTAATTAGGTATCTTAGTTAGATGTTTTCCAAATTGATGTTCTAAATTGTTTTGCATGAAGCCCAACATGCTAATGCTAATTTGAGGTTAGATGAGGTATTCATTTGACGGACGGAACTGACGTGACTGACATATAGCTATGCTGAACTGATATTCTATGGTTTATTATGCACTATGATCTATTCTTTGGTAACGTATCTATCCTATTATTCTGATCATCGTATTGCTGAAAGTTTATCGTAGTTGCCACTTTGTGATTATG
The DNA here is from genome assembly GCF_031143425.1 of Pleurodeles waltl. Classification (NCBI taxonomy): domain Eukaryota; kingdom Metazoa; phylum Chordata; class Amphibia; order Caudata; family Salamandridae; genus Pleurodeles; species Pleurodeles waltl. Next base: position 725,472,957 of record NC_090446.1, on the reverse strand, counting down.
CTCTTATGCTTCTTGGTTTTGAGATTAATACGTTTATTATTAGATTGTAATCAATAGGGAATAAATTCACAAAATCTTCCTTTAAGGTGTGGTTATTTGAGTCTGAGAACTAATAAATGCGCCGAAGGTTCATTAATGGTTATTGTGAAATATATTTTGATGCTAGGTAATCTCGTGTTACGGAGACTCACCACTGGGTCCAAAGGTTCATCGACCTAAAAGGAGTCCTGATGTGTATAAATTGACATAGACGGACGCGTTAACACTGGCAAAGCTTCAATTGCATCATGTACATGTTGCAATATATACTGTACCCGTTCTCTTTCCTGTGACTCGTCGCCCTAACTGTCATTGATAATATTTTACTACAGGCTTATGGCCATTTCTCTTCAAACTTTTCTGAATTGATCCAGCATTTAAACAGACCCTTTATAGGTAAGGGTTCCTGTTCATGCTTTACTAAAACATGAAGTACAAATCTCTCCCTGGTTGCGTCACCTTTTCTCTATTTAGGTTGCTTTGGACCAAGTTTCAATTTTGAAAACAGCTCTCAACCACTATTTGTAAGGATGATTTCATAATTGCATAAACACTTTCGCTCACTTACAGCTTTGGAATGTCTTAAGATTGGACCTAGCAGAGTGATTTGCAGATTTTGACGTACAATACCACTTTAGGAATAGACCAATACTATCAGTCTACTCTCTCTCAGGTTTTTAAATTGAACTAAATTCTTTAGAACTAGTGGAAGAGCCTTTGACACATTATGGGAGGTACCATTCTAAGTATTTATCTTACTGATACACTCCTACTTCCCCCTTTTTTCCTAAAGAATATTTGATATGATATTCTCCTTATTACTCTTTGATGTTACCCTCGATAATATATGATATGTCGCTTTCTCTATATTAATAACTGATCAGTAGGACGGTTTTAAGGCACTACTTGAGTCTGTGGTTTATTTTTGCTAAATATTATCACACTTTTGGACTGTCTAGGTGATGCATGGCAATCTTGGGCCTACTTAGACAAATGTGTTTGGCTTGGATACGGCATTTTTATATTTTCTCATTTTTCCCACTTGACCCCACCTTCTAGCATTTATTTGCTAACATCAGGTGTGGGATTTTTTTGTCTTGAATTTTGCCTCTATTTGGGCATCCACTTACTATTTTGTGAAAACTCAACAATATTAATTTTCCTATGCATGGTATAGTGGATTTTTACAATCCTTCAATCAGCTCGTTACCACCATAGTTCTAGCCTTAGACGAGGTGAGAGACTATAGAGACTGGGATATCCCCTAACCAGTGGTCATGTTTAGGGACTGCGCATATGGAGTTAATGGGTGGGCTCACAAATGTGTTTTGAGGAGCAAGCTAGCAGATGTAAAAAAAAGCTGGGCACATTGTTTAATACGCAGTGCTGGGAAGCCAAATTGGAGCTCTGTAAGGCTGTAAAACTGAAAGACCCAGATTGGTAAGATCAACTAGAAGCCAGTACAAAAGTACTTTAGATGCCGCAAAAACAGAGTGGGAGATAGAGATGGGAATCCCTGCTCTTAGTTCTGAGGAACAAAGTGTTTAATTTGTTATGGCAAATTGTTGCTTTGGGGAAGAAGATCACCAATGGCTCAATTGAAAGTAATATCACTGCTAAACAATGATTGGAACACATTTGGTCCTTTTATAATTTATCATCTGTCATTGATGGACTTCCATGTGTTAGTACAGGGAGGGGAGCTGTAGGAAAGTACCATCTTACCTGGCATGTTACCCCCATTTTTAGATGTATGTCAGTTTGTTTTTGCCTTTTTCACTGGGATCCTGCTAGTCACGACCCCAGTGCTCATAGTTTGTGGCCTGAATGTGTATACCTGTGTAGTGCCCAACTGTGTCACTGAGGCTCTGCTAATCAGAACCCCAGTGCTTATGCTCTCGCTGCCTTTAAAATTTTCACTATAGACTAGTGACCATTTTTACCAATTCTAATTGGCACACTGGAACACCCTTATAATTCCCTAGTATATGGTACCTAGGTACTCAGGGTATTGGGGTTCCAGGAGATCCCTGTGGGCTGCAGCACTTCTGTCACCCATAGGGAGCTCAGACAAATCTTACACAGGACTGCCACTGCAGCCTGAGTGAAATAATGCACACATTATTTCACAGCCATTTTACACTGCACTGAAGTAACTTATAAGTCACCTATATGTCTAAACTTTACTTAGTGAAGTTCAGGGCCATTTCCCCGGACTTTGTGAGTGCAGGGACACCATTACAGGCGTGCACTACATATAGGTCAATACCTATATGTAGCTTCACAATGGTAACTCCAAACATGGCCATGTAAAATGTCTATGATCATGGAATTGTCCCCCCCATGCCAAATCTGGTATTGGGGTGCCAATTCCATGCACCCCCGGGGCTCCACTATGGACCCCGGGTACTAGCAAACCAGCTCTCTGGGGTTTTCTCTGCAGCTACAGCTGCTGCCAACCCACAGACTTTGTTCTGCCCTCCTAGGGCCTGGGCAGCCAAGTCCCAGGAAGGCAGAACAAAGAATTTCCTCTGAGAGAGGGTGTCACACCCTCTCCCTTTGGAAATAGGTGTTAAAGGCTGGGGAGGGGTAGCCTCTCAGCCTCTGGAAATGCTTTGGAGGGCACAGATGGTGCCCTCCTTGCAGAAGCCAGTCTACACCGGTTCAGGGAACCCCCAGTCCCTGCTCTGGCACGAAACTAGACAAAGGAAAGGGGAGTGACCACTCCCCTGTCCATCACCACCCCTGGGGTGGTACCCAGAGCTCCTCCAGTGTGTCCCAGACCTCTGCCATCTGGAATCCAGAGGTGTGAGGGCACAATGGAGGCCTCTGAGTGGCCAGTGCCAGCAGCGGACGTCAGAGACCCCTTCTGATAGGTGGTTACCTGACTAGGTGGTGAATTCTCCTCTGAGGGCCATTTAGGGTTTCTCCAGTGGGCTTTTCCTCAGATAACAACTTGCAAGAATTTAGAGTTCCTCTGCACCTCTGACTTCTGCCAAGGATCGACCGCTGACTGCTCCAGGAAGCCTGCAAAACTGCAACAAAGTAGCAAGAAGACTACCAGCAACATTGTAGCGCTTAATCCTGCCCGCTTTGACTGTTTCCTGGTGGTGCATGCTTTGGGTGCTGCCTGCTTTCATCCTGCACTGGAAGCCATGAAGAAATCACCTGTGGGTCGACTGAATCTTCCCCCTGCTCCAGCAGGCACCAAACTTCAGCGTCACCTGTACTCTGGGACCCCATTCATCCTGACGAGCGTGGTACCTGGAACACAAGTGGCAGACCCAAGTGACCCAGACTGTCCAGTGGTCCAACTGTCCACATTTGGAGAAGGTAAGTCCTTGCCTCCCTACTCCAGACAGTAACCCTGTGCACCACGTGAACTGCAGCTGCTAGGGCTTCTGTGCACATTTCCAAGGAATCCTTCATGCACAGCCTAGCCCAAGTCCCCAGCACTCCTGCAATGCTCAGCTCCCTGAGTTGACCTCCGGCTTTGTGGGACCCTCTTTTGTAGTGTTGAGGACTGCAGTGCTCAGTCTTCATGAACCCATGTTCAAGGACTTCTGCGGGTGCTACTTTCTTGTGCATAGGCATCTCTATGTTGCTGAGGGACTCCTCTGTCTCTTCTCCCAAGTGGTGACATCCTGGTCCTTCCTGGGCCCAGGCAGCACCCTTTTTCTCCAACCTTGGCCTTTGCAGCTAGCCAGGCTTGTGTGCAGTCTTTTGCCAAGAAAACGACACTGCAGCCTCCAGCACTCTGTGGAACATCTTCTGCACAAAGGAGAAGTTTCTAGCACCTTTTGTTGTTGCAGAATCTTCAGGTTCTTCCATCCAAAGGCAGCCATTTTGCATCTTCATCCAGGGTTTAGTGGGCTCCTGCCCCCCTGGACACTTTGACGACTCTTGGACTTGGTCCCCTTCCTTTGCAGGTCCTCAGGTCCAGGAATCAGTCTTCAGTGTTTTGCAGTCTGTTGTGGTCTTTGCAAAATCCTCTATCACGAGTTGTGTGTTTTTGGGGAAGTAGTAGCACTTTACTCCTACTTTTCAGGGTCTTGGGGTAGGTTATCTTGGACACCCTTAGTGTGTTTACACTCCCAGCAACCCTCTACACACTACACTAGCATAGGGGTCCATTTGTGGATCACATTTCACTTTCTTGATATATGGCTTGTGTTGCCACTAGGCTTATTGCATCCTATTGTATTCTACAATGTTTGCACTACTTTGACTGTTTTACTTACCTGATTTTGGTTTGTGTATGTTACTTGCCCCCTAAGGGAGTATATCCTCAGATATTTTTGGCACATTGTCTCTAAAATAAAGTACCTTTATTTTTCAGTAACTGAGTATTGTGTTTATGATATAGTACCTATATGATATAAGTGGTATGGTAGGAGCTTTGCATGTCTCCTAGTTCAGCCTAAGCTGCTCTGCTATAGCTACCTGTATCAGCCTAAGAGGCTAGAACACTAATCTACTAATAAGAGATAGCTGGACCTGGCATACGGTGTAAGTACCATCAGGTACCCACTATAAGCCAGGCCAGCCTCCTACAGGAGCCCTGAAAAATCAAAGGAATATGCCAAGATTACAATCAAGGAGGTGCTACATGCAATCTCAAAGTGGCTTCAGGCAAGGCACCTGGCCTACAAAGAATTTCAGGGGACTTATATAGGTCTGCACCCAATATTTGGGCACCTTACTTTGTGGTTCTATCGAATGCCATTCTGAAGAGGATGCCTATGCCAGCTTAGTCAACCAGAGCTGAAATAATCCCCATTTATAAAGCGGGTTCACCCCTCCTTCCAGCTAATTATAGAACAATTAGCTTAGCAAACTCAATGCAAAAGTTGTTTGCACAGGTGATTGTAGGGAGACTCCAGGCATTGCTTGAGAAAAATGGTGTTGTCAGTGCTGTTTAGGCAAGGTGTCTCCACTATGGACCAAGACATTGGCCTCCAGCTCATGTATTGGAAAACAGCGGTGCTGGAAGGCACTAGACTGTCATATTTGTGACTGATGGGTCGCTTTTGACCTGGTTTCAAGAGATACTCTGTCGAAGGTTCTGTTAAAAACAGGGGTCCTACTTAATTGTGTGAGATCCTACAGAGACTCCACGAGGGGGGGGGGGGGGTGGCGGGGGGAGGGGATCTCTGCCCAGGTCCAGATCTTACAAAACCCTTTTTGGTTCAAGAAGGAGTTAGGCAGGATTGTGTGTTTTCTACTTTATATAAATGGGTTGATTGATAATCTGAATAAAGTTTCAAATGATGACCCCAGACTTGCCCGCCCAAAGGTTCCTGCACTTATATTTGCAGACAATACCTTTTTATTGTCAAGATCTCCAATGGGCGTACAAAGGACTTTAGATTGTTTTGTTGACTTCTACAGGGTGAGGGGGTTGGAAATTAATGTGGGTGAAATGAAGTACATGGTATTCCACCCCTCCACATCTACCAGGATTGGTCCCAAACTCAATGGGTTCCCTGTGGAGCAGGTTAAGGTGTTTGATTACCTTGGAATCACACTGAGCAAATGGAGGCTAACACACATGAACAAACAAAAGTTATGATTGGCCCAATTTACTGGTGGCCTAGGGAGAGCCTTTAAGGACTCCTCCTTTAAGCCCTGTCTGAGCTATATAGGTTACAGGCTCTTGTGGCATTGATGAATGGGACAGAGTAATGTGGGCATAAGAGGGCTAGTAGTATTTTAAAAGCTGAGATTGCACTTTTAAGACATTAAATTAATCTCCCTTCGAGTACTCAACTTTTGCTTTTAAGGTTTGATCTGGGTGTTTGACATATAGATGAGGAACTAGAAATGAGGCCACTCTTTTTTTGGAGAAGAGTATGCTCAACTAGTGAGCTAGTCTCCTATAGGGAGGGGCTGGAGGAGATCATGAGCTTGCCAGATACCTGTAAATTGCTGTGGCTTAAATATATTAAGACACTGCAAGACAAATTGGAATGGCCATTGTGGGTGGGGGGGGAGGGACCCTAAGGCGGCCTGCCTTGCAACAGTTATGAGTGACTTGGCTAGGTCCTATAGAGATTTTAAACTGCCCACACACTTGGCTAACCCTGTGCTTTTGCACAATGACTTAGGTTTCTAGAATTTAGAGACTATTATGGCTTTGAATTTTTCGTAGATGAGGTGTAGTCAGTGTTAGCAAGGAAACTGTACCTGCAATTCAGGAATGGAGCCCTGGCTCTCAGTACATTGACATGCAAGTGAAGGGCTGGATGTGATGTACTGAGCGCAGTATGTCCTGCATGCAGCAGGACAGAGAACAAAGGTGCACTTGTTCTTTTGTAAAGCCTACAAAAGTCCTAGATCAAAATGGTTGGTCCCCTTTGCAGAAATCTAGGCACTGTCCATCACCTACTAGCTTTTAGAATCTTGAAAACCAATGCACACCAACCAATAGTTTCTGTATCTAGGTATTTGTTTATGGCTTGGAGTATTAGTAAGAGTTGTGTGTAGTGTTTTAGGGGTGGAGGGGGGAGACAAACTCTTTTCAACCATCTTATTTTGTATTATATATTTATACCTTTTTAATCCTTTTCATAAATTTGTGTAATTGATTGTTTTTTATGATTGCAATGACCCTGCTTATTTTAATGAATAATGTTTTATCTTTTTGATGCATTTTTTTTGGCTATGAGCTGCAATAACGTATAATGATGACAAGATGTTTATATGTTATTTTGGGGGTACTCACAGGAGTGTTGGAGATTAAGGATAGCAAGAGCCCCTGTGTGCATTATACTACAACAGAAATGTGCAGCAGGCGTAGATAGACATGCTCTTGGTATTGGCACTGATTTTCAGAGCAGGATGTGGTGAAAGTGCCACGCATCTTTTATGACAAGATTGCAAATGGAGACCCTCCCATTGGGGCTTCATAGGCATGCATAGGTTATTAGAAGATTTCATAACAATTGTGAATCAATTCTGAATTGTGATTGAGCATGCTTTGCATTTTGATGTTTATGTATTTTTTACCTGCAATGTGTAACAGTACAAATATTATGAGATTGGAATAATGATAAACACTGCTTAGGTATATTGCCAATGAGGTGATCTCATGCCCTGTGTTTCGTCTCCCCTTGAAAAGCAGGAGAAAAATCACCAGCTTCAAATGATTTCCAGATTCCTAAGGTGTTATGTAATATGGAATGCGGGGATTTAGACTGTAGTCTATTCACGGTTTTTAGTAAAGGTGCCTCACATTTCACTTTGTCACCCACCATGATGTAAATAAAGTGCAAAGATGGCGACGGTTAGTTGTGATAAAGCTTGCATCCACAGCCAAAATGCGTTAACTGTTCAAGGAATCACATCCTGACAAAATTGCTCACACACGGTGAACCCGAATTGTGACAGTTCTTGGTGGAGGAGCGGGTCAAAGAATATATATTCATTCCCTGAAAAAAAACCTGAAGGTTACTGGGATGTTCTAGTTAGGAAATAGAATTTAAAAAACTGAAATCACGTAAAAAAAAAAATATATATAGAAACATCCTAGTTAGGCCCACATTTTAAGTTAACAAAACCATAGGAATTCAGCAGTTATAGCCCTTAACATGCAGTTTTCTCCTCAATAGTTTTAATGCAAATCTTACATTAATATTATCAATTATGTTAACAAAGATGTCATGAGTATTGCAATATGTGGGGTAATTAGCAGTGCCAGGCCCCGCAGTGAACCTCCAACCAGCCACTTAAAATGAGAAATGTTCTGACAGTAAACAAAAATGCATTTGACTAGTTCAAAGTGAAATCACCTTTCTGTATGAACCGTAAATATTTGAAGTTGAAAAGAATTTAACACTGAGGAATGACATCTGACACCTACACTGGAACCCTCAACTTGTGAGGGTCTAAGAATTTAGCCACAGGTGACATTACTAGGCAGTGTCCAGACATCTCTAGGGCATTCAATCCAAAGATTGTGATGGGAAAAATACTTAAATGTTCAGTTTAAATAACAGCTCCCTGTTTGTGGGAGCAATGTTTTCATCTCTTGCCCTGCACGCATTTTTGCAGTGTGGCAGCTCCCGTTAGCTGAAAGCAGATTTATGTTTGCTTTTGCGTGGCAGGAGCTGTCAACTTCTGCCAAGCAAAAGCAAACATCTACCTTCTGGAGGAGGGCAGGAGCCAGCCCTGACAGTGACCCTCTCCAGGGTCATCTTTAGCTCCAAGAGGGGGGGGCCACATGGCCTCTTCCTTCATTCAATTTTGCTCCAGAAAAGTGGTGGTCCACAGAGCCTGGGGTCCTCGACAAACCCCCCTCACATTAAGTTAACTGAGCCACGGAGAGGAATCTTCTCAAACTTTTCAAAAAGAGTGTGTCCAAGAATCTTGCTGTGCATGGTAAGTTTCAGGGTCATCGGACAAGGGGGAGCCTAGAAAAAGGAGGGGTAAAAAAAAAAAAAAAAAAAAAAAAAAAAAAAAAAAGAGGATTTCCCATTTAAATTCCCATACAGATTTTGAACATGACCAACTCAATCTGCTGAACGGAAATACGTCATGTTTGGCAGAATGGTAGCTCTTGGACCATAAACCATCCTTTTTATTTGGTGCAAATTTGTTTAAGATATTAAAGGAAAAACGAATTTGTATGTCTAGGTGCGCAAATGCTTCCAGACTATTCCATGATGAATCGCAAATTTGTGTGCAAACAGATACAACATGACTGGCTGTCCGCAACCTGCGCATAAAGTTGTGGTCACCATTTTGAGTAACTGGACACAGTTACTGAGGGTGAAACTAAATATCAAAAAGTAGTACAAGGGGGTCAGTGTAGAGGTACCCTGACCCCGTGGTTGGCATATAGGGTGTTTGTGGGACACCTTGTGTATACAACATGTGGAAAAATATTTTGTTTCCACATTTGATATTCATGAATGTGTCACAATGCTCAGTGTGGCCCACCATGTAATGTTGCAACGTACTCACTCACAGATGCACTCACACTTTAAGACCCACTTACAGACCCAATCAGAGGCTCAAGCAGTCACTTACAGACCCACTCAGAGTCTGACACACCCACTCACAGGCCCAATTAGAAACTTATGCACCCACTCACAGACCCACACAGGCACTCATGCACCCACTCACATAAGTAAGAGTCACACAGCCACTCACCCCATCAGAGATCCACTCACACTAATGCATTCACTTAAAGACCCACCCAGACACTCGTACACCCACTCACACTCCTACCCCCATTCACACACCCACTCAGACACATTCTCACTCACAGGCCCACTCAAAGATTCATGCAGCCACTCAGACACTTTGGGGCACTCGCCTCTCCAAGGCATGAGAACTGAAGCCCTGCTGCAGAAAGAAAAAGGCCCAAACCATGCCTGCTGATCCAAGGACTCTAATCGCTGCTGAGGTGTCACCTGGAAACCTGAACTATTAAACTCCAGCGCACCTTCAGCCTTCCAAAAATTGCCAAGAACTTTCTTTTGAGTCAAGAGATCACTCCCTGCACCCAACAGGCAAGGAACCCACAAGATCTGGTAAAGTGACCATTTGCTGAGCAATGATCCAGACCCAGCAGCCCAGCCAAAATCTGTACAACAACCCTAGGGGGATATACCTACAACTGATTCACGTTTGGTGGCCCTAGGACTTTCTAAACGGGTGGCGTACTACTACTTGGGGTATCAGACCCTCAATATAGGACATCCATAACCTAAGCCCACACTGGACTTCCAAAGGCCCAGAAGCAAGCACCAGTCATGGGGGCTTCAGGACACCCAAGAACCACTCCCCAGAGTGGTGCTGCTGACCTGCAATCTACCCTCCAAGTTGCCTGTTCCTGACCGCAAAGACTAGAGGATGCACAATGCCTGGCTGATCTATCTGCGCAGCACCTAGCCTCCCTGGCCCCTGCACCAACCAACCAGCTGTACTCTAGGGATTCCCAAGCCCTTGCAACCGCCACCTTCCAAGGGGATCCAGCAGACTTACCTTTAAGTCTCTGTGCGTTGTGTTTCCAAGAACCCCCCTTTTCCTTTGTGTGCCAGTTCTAAGACCTTCCGCCACTGCTACCGCAGGAACCAGAAACTGCCTGAAATTCTCCAGCTGGCCCATAGGACCTCTTCTGGAACTTCACCTAAAAACATAAGGTGGCACTTGTGAGAGCACTGCCGGACATGCATTTTGAAAGATTTTCCCATTCAACCCTATGGTGCCTAATTATGCACAAAAACTGAACTTTTTCTAAGCTTTGAAAATTCATACGAAAAGAAGTACTTACCATATATTAGTGATCTTGGTCTTAAAAATTTTATTAAAATCTCAAGTATATTTGTAAATTGGTCTTGAGTTATTCTTCTGAGTGTCCACATTTATTGACACCGAGTACAACAAATGCTTAGCACATCTCCTGAATTAGCCTAACTGCTCAACCACACTATCACAAAAATAGACTATTAGGTGGTCTATTTTTACCCCTGGATACCAAGGTGGGGTTGCTCGGACTCTGCACAGTTCATGTCATTTCATTATGCTATATAGAGCCAGCCTCCCACATTCATACACTGAGACTTGTGTATCCACTTACAGATCCAGTCAAAAACACATGCACCCACTTACCCAGAGACTCATTTATTCACCCAGAATCCCTCAGCCACTCATGTACCCACTGAAGTCAATTATGCACCCACTCACAGGTCTAGTCAGACACCCATGCACCCACTCACTGACCCACTCAGACACTCCTGCACCCACTCAGAGTAATCCACCCACTCAACCTCAGAGACTCATGCACACTCACAGGCCCAATCAGTAACACATCCACTCATTTACCCACTCAATCACCCAGAGATCCACTCGCTCTTATAACTACTCAAATACCCACTCAGAGACTTACACACTTGCAGACCCAGTCAGTCACACATCCACTCAGACTCACGCACCCACTGACTCACAAATCAGTCACAGACCTACTCAAACTCACACACCCACTCACAGACCCAAACAGGCACCCACTCAGAGATCCAGACACTCAAGCAGCCACTGACATTCGGGCACTCATGAACCCACCCACAAGCCCACTCAGACACACCCACTGATTTACCCACAGACTGGCATCCAGTGACCCACTCAGACACTCTTGCACCCACTCACTTACAGACTCAATACACATGAACACTATGACTCATTCACCTACTCACAGACCCACTCAGATACTCAAACACAATTACAGGTTCATTCAGAGACTTCGAGCCACTCACAGTTCTACCCAGGCCCTCACACCCAGTCACCCACCCAGAGACTGTCTCATTCACTGATACACCCACTCACACACCCAGACTGTCACGTATGTACTCAGAGCCACTCGCACTAATGCAGCCACTCAAGGTGCAAACACACTTACACATCCAGTGACAGAGCTACTCACACTCTGACCCCGACTGTCCCAGTCATTCAAGCTTCCACTGATAGACCCACTCAGACTCATGCATCCACTCAGACTTATTCAGACAGTTATGCACCCAGTGTGATACACAAACGTTTAAATAGTTTTGAATTTTAAATGTGATGGTGTCTATTGAATGTCTGCTTTTCTTTTATGTATTCGTGACACGTTTGCACATTTTGAAATGCATTAAAGAAAAAGATTTTAAAAGAAAATGAAACTGTTTTGGAATTAGGGTGGCTTTGAGAAGAGCCTGTGTTTATTGTGCGCAGATGATAAATACACAAACAGGATGCAGTGTTTCAAGTTGTTGAGCACCCTTTTGCTTTTCTCTGAAGTGAACTCTATTACTTCTACAGATTCAATCCATGTCAAAGAGCAAGTTTTTGTATGTAGAGCCCATGTGATGGTCTCTGAGGAAGAGTAGTTTTATTGATAGGTTTCCTGGGTTTGTCTATCTGTGGACTGAATTCCTTTGACCACTTCAATTGCTAACTTTGGAACAGCAGCATGAGGGAAAAGTACCATTAATTGAGCCAAGGTATCCTTCATTAGAATTTCTGGTCCTGCCCCAGTAAATATGCCTACATCATTGCCACCACAGTGCACTATCATGAGGTCAGGGTGTTGGCAATCCAGCATGCTTTCAAACCAAAGGCAGCAACTGATGACGCTTTAACCCTCTCTGGCCAATCCAAGTAACATCCACATTAAGCAAAGTTTCCTGACAATGCTACTCTTTCTATCACTCTAGTCAAAAACAAAGCTGTGACCCACAATCCATACACTAACAATTTTAAAGGCAAGGAGGAGGCACACAGGAGGAAGCTGGATCAGATTTAGATAGTTTTCAAAATCAAATATAATTAAAATGGAGGACACGACTTGTTTTGAATGATATATTTGACCAGATGTTGTAAATATGCAGGTAGTTATATTAGATAGTGATTTTTAGGAACAAGTAAGTCCATCTGTGGTTGGCTGTGGCTAAAATAAAAACATGTAATGGAATATTGGATGTGCTTATAATTGGAAACAGTCAACCACACCTGCTGCAGTTGAGTGGGCAAGTAACATGCTTCTATAATGTGTTGTGAACTTCTGACCTACTGGTTTAAGAGGGTGTTCTAAAATGTGTTGCTATGGAAACTCTGCTAAGGGTGGGGAAGGGCATTAAACAGTGTAGTCTGCTCAAATAAGAGTGGTTTAGAGTCATGGTTTATGAAGGGGGTTTTATTTTACAAATCAGTAGTTTCTTATTGTGTAGTGAAGTTGTAAATTAATGAGTAGAAAGAGAATTATGTTTTTGGACTTGCGTACTTATTTGCAAACTCATCATAAGGTTATACAGGGAGCCGCACATTCATGACGAATTTGCGAATATGCCCAAATTGGACTTCTTCACAGAAGGTGAAGAAGTTTCACAAACACTAAATATTGAGAATTGGAATAACAAAAAGGTAAAATGAAAGGGACCTTTTGATTTTTTGTTTTTACATTTTCTTTGAGAGATCAATCTATCCCATCACATCCAAAACAAATCCGACCAACTCAATCTACAGGTATGTGAATTAGAGTGTACTTTTGAAAAAACGAAATGTCATTGAAAAGGTATATGTGGACATGTGGTTGATAAGTGTGGGTGTACAAATGTATTGTGACTGTATGAGGGGATGTGAGTTTATGGATGGATGGGTGTGTGAGTGAGTATGTGATTGTGTGTTTGGGTCTGAGAGTAGGTGTGTGAAAAGTTCCTTAATCATGTGTTGCACTGGAACTGTATAGTGCGCGTGTTTAGTGCATGCTGAAGTGGGCAATAAAAACTCCTTGATAAACTAAAATTCTGTTTCAGTATCTAGTAGGTACCCTTAAGATAAGGTGTAGGTAACTCTAGAGCAGGTTGCTTTTTGCTTAGAAGGTAAAACATGGTATTTAAGGTCTCTCAGTTACATGGGCACTTAGTCCCCCCCCCCCCATAGACAGTTAAATATAACATCATTTACTCATAATTCAAGTTGTACAAATATGTTTAGAAAAAAAAAGTCACTCATGTAGCCAGTGAGAGAGGCACACAGGTATGTAGATAGTGATTCACCCATACAGCAGTTGTGTGTAGCACTAACTGAGCAACTTAGTTATAAAACTCCGCACTGAGTAATAGAGGCAGTAAGTTATGCAGCCACTTAGACATGAAGAGATAAGGACTAAGTTATTTAGTCATCTAGTGGCACAGCCAGAGAGGGACGTTTACACTTTTTTACAATGGTATTGAAATAGTGATACTCTTGCCACTCATTCAGACTAGTAGTACATTAAACATGTGGTGTGGCTGATTCTGCAGACGCTGTGTCAGCAGTTTAACTGCCAGGTCAAGTTGGCATTTGAAACTCCTTACCAAAGGTTTATACCTCTTTTCTAGAACATAAGTCACCACTAAAGTACAGTGCACAAAGGCCAGAGGTAAGGATAATATGTGCTTAGAAGCTAAAATATGTACTTGGAAGTTTGTTAGTCACATGAGCACTTCCAGATCCATACGCAGTTATACATTCTATCTTCCATATATTTCATGGGAGTTACACATGTATTGACAAAAGTAAAGAGGCACTCACTCACCCAGTCAGACTAAAACTGGCAGTTACACATTCAGTCACATGTCCATATATCACTTATGTACCCAGTAGTAAGACACTAAGTAGCACATAGTTATATGTTGAACACTGAGAAATAGATCCAGTAAGTCATATACACAGTCAGTTAACATACCCACCCATAGAGCTAGTGATGGAGGTACTCAAATTGCGACATAGTTGCTTACACATACCCGGAGAGGTACCGAAACATTTATTTATCTTTAAAGGGCTACTTGTGTGGATAGGTGATTTAGATAGTCTCTACGTGCATATAAAGATGTCACACCTGGTACTGCAGAGCATCAATGTGCAGTTTTACTGGCAGGTCAAGTACTCATTTAAATACCCAGGCCAACACTTAAAGTCCCTTTTTCTACATATAAGTGACTTTGAATGTGGGTTGCATGTAGAGTTATAAAGAAGCATATACTGACACACCCAGATATACTCCAATGAATACAGTAGGGCATCCATGCACAAACTGATACATACACAAACACTCTGAAACAGACACTGATGTGTAAACTAACACACCCAGCAGAAATGTATCTATGCAGTAACACATGCAGGAAGACACTTAAACATACAGTGACACACCCACACAAACACTGCTGCATATGCTTAGACACCCCGGAACTCACTAATGAATGCAATGGTATATCCAAGCACATGATGCATTTCCTGACACAGGAAGGGACACAGATGTAAATTAATAGAATTAGAGTGGCTATAATATAGTTATATGACCGATTACAATGGCAGTTAAATGCTTAAAATGTCTAATATAATAGTAGGTTATGAACAGGTAAATGTACTCATTTATTTTTTCTTTCCAGACACTACTTCTGCTTAAAACCAGAGAATTAGAATGCCTAAGAAAGCTAAAAGAAGGAAGAAAGAAGAGAAGAAAGAATATTTTCTTCTTAGAAGAGAGAACCACAAGGGTCAAAATGCAGACAATACGGGGAAAAAGAAAAGAGCTGCTAATAAGAAAACAAAGAAGTTTCTTAAAAAAGTAGGTGGAAAACTAAAGTGAGCAAAAGCAAGAAAAAACTTTCAAATCAGCTAAGAAAGGACAATAAGTACCTCACATTAAGAGTAGAAAACCATATAATAAAGCAGAACGTTCAACCAGAAGACAGAGGTAGTTTAAGGAAATAATGAGAATGTTTCACAGTACTGTAACTCTGAATCTCATACAAACTATGAGGCAGTGTAAAACGAAATGAGAAGCAGTTAAATAAAAGAAATGTGTTGGGGTTGTACTTAAGGCATTTACCCTAAAGAGGAAGCTATTTATTTAGATTCGGAATGGAATGAAAACACAAAGACTTGTGAATAGAAGTACGTTTTGCAAAATGTTCAGTGGCGAATTAAAGCATACTTCCAGTACTGAGCCTTTCTTTAATGAAGAAAGCGACTTCCAAGAGAGCACATACAAATGTATTCTCTTGGATGTAGCTTTCTTCATGCAGTTGAAACAACTGTGATGTTATGAGATGAAACCTGGTAGTTCCATTCCAAAATAGGAGGTGGTTCATAGGAATGTTGAAGGTGATAACTGAAGGTACAAGGAAGACAAAACCAGGCCACTGTATACAAATGGAACTGTAGCAGTGTTCACCAGGAATCAACTGATATTTTGAGAACTTTCCTACATATATTTCCCTGCAGAAGTCTGAATCAAATATGATGCAAGGATTAGATCCATGCAAAGTAAGGAATGAAACTAGTTTACAGGGACATTCACTAGCATGTCTATCAAAGAAAGTGTGCCCAAGAACCATTTTACTACATCAGAATGTTAACTGTTCACCGATGTAAAATGTGAAATTTATTCAGGGGGTTTTACTATGTCAAAACATGTGCCATCTGTTTAGGAGAAAGGAATAAAGCTCTTTTGCATGGTACTGTAGGTGAGGTTGAAAAAGATTGTTAAGATGCTCGGATTTGTTTCTGTAGTCCAGAACAAGAGTGTAGGAAAAAATTGTTATTTGCAGGTGTAGAGAAACAGGACGTGGGTATTAGTGTTGACAACTGCAAAAGTGATTAGGGAGTTTAACACAGTTTACGCTGTGAAACCTAACTATTTGTTGTTGACGCACACACTGCAAAAGCCAAACTTGTAATGTTGTTCTGTACTCTAAAACAGAAAGAATTTTCAGTTTATTTGTAGAGGAATGGTTTGATTTGTCCTTACAGCAAATTATATTTAAATTCTGATACGTTAGATAACAGAATACCAGCTAGATCAGTATATAAGTTACAATTAGCAACTCAACAATAACCTAGAGATGTAATTGTCCATGAATCAATTTTCATACAAAGTATATAAACTTCTAAGGGAATGTTTCATATAGAATAAGAAAATGAGAAAATTACCTACAACAGAGCTAGTGAAAGACCTGGAAGGAAGAGTTGTGTACTTGCCATTAGATTTTAAAAGAGAACATTGAAACTGTAGGGGTAGACCGATTTTGTTGAACCACTTATTCTAATAAATTGTGTGCCTACCAAGAACAAAAGAAATTGTCAAGACTTAGAGGATGTAGGTAAAGAAAGCAATATTATACCTGCTATAGAATAATATTTATTATTAAAATGTGGATGTTATTCAAGATATAACAGGATGAAACATCATCAACTGGACAGGCTCAAAAAGTGATTCGATCCAGATAAGAAATTTATGAACACTACAGCACCAATGCCTTGCAATCAAAATAAGCTATTGGTGATGCTATTGATCTCCCAGGAGTGTGAGAGAAAAGTTGAGGCTTGCTGTTAGCCATAATTGTTTCCCATTGGAGCAGGTGGCTGCTGAAAGACCACCCTGTACAGATACCAGCAGCTGAACATTGGTCAACAAGATTATATTTGGAGGATCCTACATTTTACCAGTGCATTCTATACATATTCCAGCTTCTGTTTGAGAGACTTGTCTGGAATTTCATATGCTGTAAACCACATACTAAAAACAAGAGTAAATCTTCAAAATATATTTGTAAAGGAATTCACTGAGAAAGTTCATGGAAAGGATGAAAAATTAGAATACAGCTTGACTAATTTGATGGTGTGCCAACTATGGCACCAACAATTATTGGTAGCCTCATCATGGAGAACTGAAATGTATATTGAGAAGCCTAGGTGCACCTACTTGGTTTCTGACATGGAGTTGTGCAGAGTATGAATGGAATGACCTGCTTTAATTTGAGATGCAAACTCAAATAGTAAGGACATCAATGTGAAGACAGTAGGAGAACCTTGATCCTTTCATCCTGCAAACATTTACAGATATTTTAACCACAGGTTTCAGGCCATGCAGTCTTATCTTCAACAAATAAAAATCTCCTTTTGGTAAAGAAACTGATTTCTTTTGGTGTAAAGAGTACCAAGCTAGAGGTGTTCCTCATTCATGTGCTATTATGGATAAAAGATGCACTTAAATATCTCCCCTCCTCGAATGATCCCCTCCTCGAATGATCCCCTCCTCGAATGATCCCCTCCTCGAATGATCCCCTCCTCGAATGATCCCCTCCTCGAATGATACCCAAACTGCCAGGCCTTAAGGCATCATGTGTTAAAGGCTGAGGTCTGGGAAGAGTTGTAGCACTAGTGCACCCAAGATGCAGTGGGGGCACCTTTGTGACCACTATCTCTCAGGGTAACTGGGCCATGACAAATGGTGCTACAACCAGGAGTGACCTAGAGGCATGTGTCCACCACCCAAGCCACACAAAGTGGGAAGCAAGACCATAGTCCTGAAACCAACCTCTCCATGGCTCACCTACATTGTGAGGCGCAATGATCCAGTCTGGTAGAGGCCTCAGTGCCATTGGCTCCTTCATTTGGGCTACCTTACTACTAGTCGCCATCTGCAGATCCTGGCTGGGCATGATCACCAAGTCACAGCAGTCCAGGGTTCCTGGAGCATCTCAGCAAGTCCTCAGCTCTATAGCTAGAGTGGTGCCACACCACCTTGCAAGCCAGTGGCCACACCTCCAAGCCCACTGAAAGCAAGTCAGCAAATTGGGGACTGCAGTGGGGCAATAGGGCTGAAGTGTCATCCAGCAGAGGCAGCAGGTTGCGACAGATGGCAGAGGTGGTCAGGGAACATTTGTAAATCACATCTGCCATCTTGACTATGGCCATGCCCCCTAAATGGCAATCCTTGACAAAAAAATGTCAAAGTGCACAGAGCCAGTGAGCAGAATGTAACTGATACTTTGTGACTACTCCTTGTCTGCAAATGCCAAAATACTGCCAAACCCAGCATCAGTGGGAATAATATGCATTTGATAGGCCCAATTTGTAAAATGTACAATCAAAGCATTGAGTCCCATAGCAAATGTTGCAATGACTTAACTTGCAAGAGCTGAACCATCCGATACTGGGAAGGGTGGCTAGAATGAGGAAAGGAGGAACACTTGATGATATATGATAAGGAAGCAGCACTTAAACCTAGTAACATGGTTCATTACATAGGGCATTGTTTTTGTCAAATGTGTTTCTTAAAAATAAAAGATACATGCTACAACAATATGCAAGGAATCCTAATAGGGAGAATAGCTCCAAATATATTTACATTAAGGTGACCACCTATTTATATTCCCTTATCCAATCATAAGGATAATAAATGACACCATAACTTACAAGCAGCTTACTAATCTCAGTGGCATATAACAGTTAGACCCAGAGAAAGAAAGCCATAAACTGTCTCCAAACCTACCCCCAGTTGCATCATCTAAAATAAGACATTCCCTAAAATAAGACATTCCCTAAAATAAGACATTCCCTAAAATAAGACATTCCCTAAAATAAGACATTCCCTAAAATAAAAACCCCTCTAATACCGTCAACTGCTCAGTCATCTAGTTCAAGTCACTTCTCTAACAAAGGAAAGCTTAGACTGCCATCTCAAGACCACAGTTCCTTCCTCATGAGCATTGTCAAGTTCTCATGTGATGCTGTGCTCATAAGGTAGTATAGGACCTCTTGAATCTCTATTTTATGAAGTATTATCTATAGAGTGTAAAATTGTTGCCTGTGAGTTACTTTGTGCTGCTTTGCAGCAAGAGAGGATTCCATGGGTGTTGCAAGGGTGCCCTCATGGAATCACTCATGGTTTTTGATGCACATTCCTATCTACTAACATTGGTAGATAGGGATGTGCACCAAAAAATACATCCTTGAAGCAGGAGGAAGGTTTTTCTGATAAGCACTCCAAACTTTGCGTACCACACTCCACAGCACACATCCAAAATGGGAAAGGTATTAAAGCACACTTTTTGTATTGGAAGGGTACACTTCCAATACAATGCCTATTCAACAGAACACACCCTTGCACTATAGTGCAAGGATGTGCACATTGGCGTATAGCAGCCTGATGTGCATCAGTGCTGGGGAGAGACAAACAGGACCAAGTATTTGTAAATATTACACTATTTTGTCTTTTCCATTGACATAATGCAGTGCAGCAAATTTGGTTGCTGTGCTGCATTGTGATAACTTTAGTAAGACTGCCCACATGTTGCCTAAACTACACATGAAAATGTAACCTTAATTTAATATAGCACGATATCGGTCATTCCCTTCTATCAAATGATAGATTACTTCCTCGGTTTTCCTTCACTTTGAGTACAGCCTACTCGTTATTGCACACTTGTCTGCCCTATTCTCCATTCATGTATTTCTGCAAGTTGCTTACTCATCACACCACATTTCATAGATCACAATCTGTGCTTCTTTGAAAATAACCCCTTGAAGACAAATACGTATTCTATGTGTTCACTTCACCAATCCTTGACATGAGATCACATACTTCACACTAAGGATCACACCCAACTCATACTAATTTAATCTACAACAGACTGGATTAAAGGCATATAACGGATCACTGGACTAAGCAAGAATGTTCTGTTCCAGAGTAGTGTACCATCCAATGTAAGGCTCATCAATAACTCATGAGGGGTAGTAAACACTATATAAAACACACAACAACCAGATGAGTAAGGAGTGCCAACAGGTCAGTTCACTGTAGCTAATTTAGAAGGATAAATATGTACAGAGCAAGTACATATATGGCACCAAGCATACATGTATGTAAAACATATGAGCCTTTGTAAATCGCACTACTCACCCATGAGGGTCTCAAGGTGCAAAGGGAGGACGGGAAGAGGGTGCTGCCCCACAATTTTATAATCATGTGGAACACCTCTAGGTGAAGTTGCCAGGTTCTGAGATCCAGAAGATGTCTGGAATGCCAGTCTGCAACTTAATTGGACTTACCCAGCAGAAATCACCAAAATCTCCTGCTGAAAGCAGTTCTACCAAAATGGCTTCACCAGAGCCAGGAACGAGGGCCTCCCAAGCAGTTGATGTAGCACATCAACAGATTATCCATCTTTGGACTGAATATCTGACTCTGTCCTCCTGCCAACGGCGAACCACAAAAGACCCTGCCAACAGCACCAGGAAATTTGTGAAGTGACCTTTTGTCAGATGACCACTTACCTCCTGTGGAAATGTCTCCACAGCTGGGTCCCCAACTGCAGAGGTTGGCATCTGACTCAATCACTAAATCAGGACTGGAACCAAATATGGCCCTATCATTCCAGGCCTCCATGTAGTCCAGCCACCACCTCATCTCCTTCCAGACTTCATCAGTGGGAAGACAAAGGAGCTTATAATACCCCTTTTTCATAAACAAACCTTCAGTTGTTGCAAAGCCCTTTAATGCAGAGGGTCCAGAAATATCAACTGAATGGACAAGACAAGCACACCTATCAATTTATCCAGATTCCTGAGGGAGGTGAGAACAAGCCATCTTCTGCAATTCATGGCAAATCTTCATCATTTACTTTGCCAGAAGACTGAGGGCGAAAACCTGAGAGAATGATAAACCCAAGGAAGGTAGTCCTTTGCTGCAGGCTGAAGAGTGACTTCCTCTCATTGATGACAAAACCCAGACTAAAATCTACAGACCTCTGAAAATGTTGTATTAAGGTGCGGGGACACAGGTCCATATTAAGGTGTCCAGATAGACAATCATGCAAAGGCCCTTAGCACAAAGGAACTCTGATGCTTGACCAAGGTCCTCAAGCTGGTGGTAAAGAGCTGAGGACACACCAAAAGGAAGGGTCTGAAACTCAGACTTGGTGCTTCCAAACAAATTGGAGAAACCTGCAATGCAGCAAAAAACCTCAATGGTCAAGTAAGCATTCTTTAGATCCAAATCAGCCAGTCCCCAGGTGCAGAAGGTCTCAGAAGAGGAATACCTTCCATCTTGAAGTGACAGTAGGGCAGCCACCCACTGAAGTCCCTGAGAGTGGTCACAGGACACTGACGATCACTACTCCTCATCCAACATCCCTCTTTTCAACCAGGAACAGACTGTCCACTTCATCCACACAGCTTTGTCAGCAAATTGATAGCCCCTTTGTTCAGAAGCTCCGAAACCTGTTGATCAGGGTAGCTTATGTCTTGGGGAAAAAAATAAAAATAAACAGGTGGGCACAGGGAAGAGACCTGCACTGGTGCCCCCACATACTCTGATAACCCTAGACCATATGAAGAACCCAAGCATCAGATGTCAACTCCCTATCTCCCTTACCTACCCCCAGTTGATGAACTGGCCAGCTGACCACTCACCTTTATTTCAGAAAAACAGTCCTTACCTTGAACAGATCCTTGGGCATGACCTCAGCCACCTCTACATCCTTGGGCTTGTGGAAATCACCAAGAGGGGTAGAAACCTCTTAATCAGGCTGGATCCTGCCTCTGGTCTAGGTGGGAGCATAAGCTTTGTGGGAAGATCCACAAGAAAAACAGACAAGCACACATGCTCTCCTACCACACCCAGCCCCCTCCAAAAAATGAGGGGAAATAATCTTCAACATGAGTTTGCTCCTTATCTAATGATGTAAATATCTGAACAAATTAGTCTAATTCTTTTATTAAGGTGTCTCCAAACACTACAGGGCCTACCTCAGAAGATGCCAGGTCACAACATTTTGGGCATACCTTAATCAAGAGACCTATTCCTTTTGGCTGACAAGGCACAGTTCGCATTCCCTAGGTGAATGCCAGCATGTTGGGCCCCAGCCCACCAGGCCCTCAGCTTGAATGAGGAACCCATGAAAGCTTGGTCTCCTCAGCCATATCCACAAATTTTGTAATGGTCCAGTGACATCTAGCCGTTTACCCTGGCAAGACTGCCAGGAGCAGTCAGTGCCCTTCCTGGGGTCCCAACTACACTTAGACAGGAATGTTTCAATGCACTAGTCTGTCTCCGAAGTCTTAGCTACCTTGCGCCCTCAAGAGCCAGGCAGTGACACACCCACAGGTAGGCACAGAAATCCTTGTCTAACAGCTTCCTCAAGCAAACAGCAACATAGTTTACCACCTTCTCACAAGGAGACCACAGAACAAGGGTGAATCAGGTCATCCGGTTCAAGCACGTCTGCCACCAGGCTCTCCTGCAAGGCTTGAGATGCCTCCCCAGGAGAGGTGCACCAAGAACAAGAAGGGCCATTCTCACCATCAGAGCCCCCCCCGGGAATCATTCCTATCCCAATGAGAAGGGCACTTGGAAAACTGGAGTACAGTATCTAGTTTGCGCAGTCTAGGCTGTAACTGCATGAAAGCCATTTTTATGGAGCTCAAAGTATCCTTAAGCACGTTGTTCCAAGGGGCACTTAGTCACTGGACATTCTGCACGCTCCTGATCATGTGCTGACACTTGCCCCGGTTTCTGCACTTGCACCAGTTTGTCTAGTTTCTCCTCTAGAGGCATGAAAGTAATGGAAAGAGCATGCTGAATGAACGCATCCACTGCTTCGCCAAACTCTGCATCCAGAGGAAGGAAGGTGGAGGTCATCTCTGTATCCATGGCAACAACACAAGCTAGATACCTAGCGTCGATTGCGTAGAGGAAACACTAATTAGGGACCAACCCACCCTCAAAACAATCCAAAGGGTATAAAGTAGTAGCCTGGGTAGGTCCCTGCAGAGCTGTGAGTTTCACAATGCCCCATGGTGCAAAGATGCCTGCATTGGTGCTGGGCAGCCCACTGCATCAGTGCAAGGGGGACAATAATGCACTGTATTTTGATCAATATGGTACACTGCCCAGCACCATTCAAAAAAATATGTCCCTTAGGGCCATATTTATACTTTGACGCAAAACTGCACCAACGCTGGCTGGCGCCATTTCTGTGCGCCATGCAGGCGTCAAATTTATACTTGACGCACAGCGGTGCAAACCACAGATGTAAGTCTTTTTTTTTACTCACACCGCAGCATCATGTCGTAAAGGAAAACGACATTAATGCGGCAGAAATAACTGAGCCGATTTACGACACCGCAAACCGGATATGCAGCGTTTTGACACAATAGCGTAAAAATTCCCCACCAACAGCCATTTCAGCAGAGGAGAACCAAAATGGATTCCAGATGCCTGTACAGACCAGAGGAAGATGAAAACAGACCAGGAACCAGCCAGGAGGATCCACACAAGAACCAGGACAGGGAGAAGAAGAAAATAAAGTGTCGCTTCAGTGCAGAGGAGCAGGAAATCCTGGTAAAAGAGGTGACGGAACACCAGCACCAACTGTTTGTCACCTCAAAGTTGCCAATCAGTAGGAGAGAGGCAATATGGTAATAAATTGTTGACAAGATTAACAGTGTGGTAGAAGAACGCAGAACAGTCATCGAGTGAAAGAAACGCTGGCATGACTGCAAGCGCAGGACCAAGGAAAAGATGGCCAGGAACAAGAAAGACTGAAGGTGGAAGTCCAGCACACCAGAAGCCCCTGGACCACATTGAGCTGGTCGCAGCAGTCATCCCTGAGGAGATTGTCACAGGGATTCAAGGACAGGACAGCGCAGACTACCAGGAGACAACACACATGCAGGGTAAGTCGCATGGGTAAATAAAATGCACTAATGTCATCTACAACCGGGGGGGAATACAGACTACAAAATGCATGGAAGTCATATACATGGAGTGGCATGTGTAAAGGGGTACGGCACAGGGGCATGGCCTGTACAGAGAAAAGTTGGGGCACACCATAACACAACACCAACAACATTTCCATGGGGGTATGCTGCCATGCCAACAATGTAGCAAAGGTAAAGCCACGCCAGGAGGGAGGAGCACAACATCAAACATCCTGTCACACATCAGCCACTATACCCATACATTAACTAGGGCCCAATTAACCTCTAGCCATACAGACAACTGGAATGTAACAGTGACAACAGTTGCCACTACCACCTCCGCTGTGTGCAGCTCAAGTAGCCAATGGCAGTAACGTCCCCATGGATCACACCTAAATTAGAGGGTTTAAGACGACAACGTTAATCCCCTGAAACAAGACAAAAGTTCCAGTCCTGTCAAATGTGAATGCCCATAGTTGCTTCAAACATCAGCCAATGTCATCAACATTAGGAGCTACACAGCACTAAGGTCACACCTATGCTGCATATGTCAGGGTCCACCCTGTGCCTGGGTCACAATGCACTATCCCAAATGTCATACTGCTCAGACAACAGCTTTGAGGGGGAGGACACATGTAACTGGTCACTAAAATACACCTGAACAGTCAGAGGAGAAAATAGGACACTTCTATGACTATCAGGGCAATCCAATGTACCACACATTCCCCTACATCAGCTGTACACATTACCAATGCCGACATCCATTTCGTGCCATAACAATGCTATGCATAGTATATGCTACATGTCACCTACATTTAAGCGGATGTGAAAGATCAGAGACTGGGGCAGGTCCAGATTGTCAAGTGTGCTGCTAGTACCACCAGAGCACCCACAGCCAGTGAAAGGTCTCACCATGAGAACGGATGTAGACGGAGGATTGAGTAGGACAAGAAGGTGGCAAATCACTATTTGGCCAGAACAAACACCTAGAGGAGATGATGCCGACAAGTCAAATAACTTACCACAATACATGTGACATGCAGGTGGGGCATAGGCCTGGGAGAATGCCCATCTGAAAGACTGGAGCAATGAACAGGAAATGATCACAATGTGAATTCATCACAAGGCAGGCATGTCACATCACTAATGCCACAACACAGACACACTAATTGTACCCTATTTCATTGCAGAGGACGATGCCTGTCCAGGACTAACCTGATGACCTGGATGACGAGCTGACAAACATCAGCCACCAGACCCTCCAAGATGTCCTTGGAACCCTCCAGACCCCACCTTCTGTCACAAGGATGAGCACAGAACAAGCAGCCATCACAGAGGACCCACCCACCACCCCAATTGTAAGACCTGCCAGCTCCAATATAGCTGAGGACTCAGACGACAGGCACCAGCTTTGCGAGAACTGTAGTTGGAGTACAGTGGAAACTGGCCAAGGTGGTGCGGGTGGGGATGCAAAATTTGGCAACCAGCCTTGAGGGGATGCGTTCGTGCATGTCATCATCTGCAGAGCAGGCAGCAGCCATGCAAGCGCTAACATCCATCCTGCAAGGACTACAACTGTAAAGGAATTCACCACTGCAGTAAGGGAGTTGCCACAACACCTTGCAACCCAAACCTTCCACTGCATGCACGAATGCAATCATGACCCCCTCAGGGCCGCCCTGGCTGCCTACCATCGTGATGTGGCTGCCATTCTTAAGAACCAGCAGATCCCCTTTGCAGCAGTACTGCCCTTAAGACCCACACAGGTAGCAGCTACCGGGATGTCTGACACCACGTCTATACACACACTGAGGTGTGTTGCCCCTTCACAACCGCCAAGGACAGAGGAGGCAACACACATCAGAAGACATGGAACAGATCACCTTCACACGTAAAAGTACCCAGAAGCACTAGTCCCCGCCACATGGCCACCTATTACCAAGGTCCTGCGCTTTGTAACATGCCAGTCTTGCAACTGTACTCAAGCACTGTTCTGCAAACCACTGTATATCTTGTCAGCCTGCCTTGTGATTGTCCCTCACTAACTCATTGTCAAATCCTGACCCTCTGCACTGTGACATCACCCCAGCATGTCCAATGAGTTGCCTTTTAGCACTTGTGTAGGATCACAATGGAAGATGTCACTATAATGGAGTAACAGTCATGGACCATGTACATATAGCACTACAGCACTTTTCAATAAATAGCATTTACACAACCACTGTCTCTGTGTAATGTGACACATCAACTGTGCAGTAGACCACTGAATTTTGCCTCCTGTCAAATTACATAGCTTGTCAATACAACTGTCCTGAAATAATGTAGGCGGATAACTATGCACAGTGATCTGGATTCTACCATACTCTGCCCTTCCTGAGGGTAATATCTGAGGAAAAGAAACTATACACCATAATGCGGTGTTGGACAGAATAATGCTTCCTCAAGGGATATCTAAGCCATAAAATAGTGCCTACAAAATGTTGACTCCATGCAAAACTAACACATAACATTGCCCACAAATCTAAGTGAACAGTCACCAAACTGCATGAATGGAGGTGTAGGAGTTTACATCCAAATAAGTAATCATGCTGAACAGTGTAACAAATGATCTATGTGAGTCATGAACACTATACTACAAGACTGCTTACTACCACTCACCTTATAAGGGTTTCCTTGAACATCAGACTGCAGTCAGACATAAGTGTCCCCAATACTAAATCTGGAAGCACTGTATGTGACATTGAAAACATACTTATTGAAAACACGTTGGGATCCATAGTAACCGATTGGTGGTTGCAATGAATGTTCTAATCTTTGCAACGTAGCTTTGGGGTAGCTGCCAATGTTACAGCTCAATAGAGATTGGTTTGTAGCATAGGACAAATTGTAATACAAAAGAAATCATGTACACTCATGCCAATGCCCTGATCTACAAGCATGTCACACATGCTGTAAAGGGTTTACTACATATTTATTAAACTGTAAAAAACAGAAGAGAAAACTCGGGGAAAAGCCTTACCTACCCTAACTGGTCATTACCCACAACTGTCCCTAACTAACCTAAGCTAAACTTACTTATCACATTTAATAAAATGTTCTAAATATCGCCCCCCCCCCATGAGACGGGACACATGGAGGACAACAGATACTAACCTAAACACATACTACCCTATACTTAATTTTTTTTTTTTAATTTTTCAATTTTGTTAATTTTTATTTTATTTTTTTTAAATACAAGAACCCCAACATTGCCCCCACCCACACACATTCAAAAAGAAACAGTAGAAATAATCAGGACCACCCACTAACTATAGTAACAGCCTATGCTAACCTAACACTAAGCCCCCTAAACCCACAAATTAAAAGAAAAAGGAAAGAGGAGGGAGGGGAGGGAATCATGTCCGTCAACATGTCTATAGGTTGGCCCTCCGGAGGGTCCGTTTGATTGATCGCACCCGCCGGTTTATATGTCGCACCTCCTGCCGCAGTCGACTCATTTTACGCAGGACACGGTCCAATTTACGCTGCATCTCTCCAAAAGCAGCAGGGTCAATAGCTGTAGCTGGGGTGGTCTGGGTGCCAGCTGAGGAAGTGTGGGGCCGTGTAGTGTCCATGGTTGTGGGCTGCCCTGCAGGTGGTGCTGTGCTAGGGCCTGGAGCACCTGCTGAGGTGGTTGCCGCAACGGTCCCAGCTGTTGGTGGTGCCACCTCGGTGGTAGTGGTGCTGGTGGTGAGCAAAGGAGGACCACTATGTGGGAATGCCCTCCAGGCTCCGGAGGCCTGTTCATGCCGGTATCTGCGGGCCATTCTTCGGTACCCAGACTCTACCTGAAGTATGTGCTGATACCTCATTGCCCGCCTTTGAAATTCCCGCACCTGGATTGGTGTCATATTTGCAGCTGTGAAGACAAATAGAAAAACTAACATTAGGAACTGCATTGTGTGAAATGGCACTAGAAGTAAATCAGAAAATACATTTACTGTACTTGTAACAGCTCATATCATACAAATCGATTGTCCCGGAGGAAGTACATGGCAGGCCAGCCTACACAGCTTCTATCACATAGCACATCCAAACCCTACCAGATGGGTAACTGGCATGTTTTGGCATCGTAGTTCTGCCAGTTGTCAGCTAACAATCATGCAGCACATCCTCCACCACTGCCAGGGCTACAAATTTCATTCGACGGGATGGAAATCTAGGGCCACATGAACTGCAAGTTGTAAATTGACTTGCCAGTATAGTACTCATGTGGGAAAAATGTGTATACTAGGTTCAGACAAAAGATCCACTGATTTTCATGTCTGTGTACCAAACTTGTATCAGTCCTAGGTACACTATTCACAAACTCATGCCTGTGTTTGAGGGTGGGGGGGGGGTGGACTAACAACTAAATTGCAAACATTGACACCCAGGGAGCTTCGGAAAGCTGTACATGTGTTTGGCTCTACACACACACACACACACACACCACAGGTAAGGTGTATCTACAAATAGGAGACCGCAAACCCTTGACCAATCTCAGCACCACACATGTCTGGAAATGCAGACCTTTGTCCACATCATATACTTCCAGTAAGCCATGACTTACAGATGCAAGAACACCCCTGGCCATGAGTTGCATGCACACCTAGGCCATTGCACTCTAGTGCCACATACTCGTAGCACTACATGTGGCGCTACATGCTGCTAGGAAGTTCAACCTACACTTTAATAAGTACATTAGTGAATTGGGAAGCATAAGTCTGTGGGTAAGCATTAAGCAGCCCCATTCTGGGAGAATGTGGATCTGACAGGCTGACTAAATCAGATTAGGTCCAGTGCGACTTTTTCTGATACAAGTGTTATCCACATGACTCATCCCCATTCACATTGCGGGCCTACAGGTCTGACCTAGAATCCCTGAATAAGACAAGAGGATAACGATTGGCCAAATCAAAGATGGTGATAAAATGAAAACCCACTCATGGAACAAAACAAATGATTGGCCAGCGCATCACACCTTGCTATGTGTTGAACACACAGGAGTCTCACACATCACCAGCAAACACATAAGACATATCAACACTTACTGGAGTTGTCTGGGTCCTCGAATGTAGCCACCTCGCCAGCAGTGTAGGGTGCGGGTCCACCTGTAAGGCATGGAAGGGAGAAATGTGCTCAAATTCTGTGTACTGTCCAACAATTCCAAAGACAAATACTATGTGTAAGATTACATAAGTAAAGCCACGCAGACATGATGATACTGCATCCGATATAGCACTGCTAACATGTACATACCATGGGTCTCCTGTGAGTTTTACACATCTGCACACTTGCAGTGGCCCTATCATGTGGTGGCAAACATGCTCCGTCATTAGTGAGCAGACATAATAGAGTGTATTCATCTCATCATGTGCATCCAAGAGAGACATCCAAAGCCACTTTCCTTGAGGAGTGCATTACCATTCAACCAGCCATTGTGCCCATGACAACTGTATGACACAGGCACAATATACAGAGGGGCAGGGAAAGTTGAGTTGTAAGCCCTCATGTTAGTTTATTCATTTGATGTGGCCCAGCTATGATGAGTTGCACCAACCATAGAGATATGAACCCATGTGCATACCTTTGGCCAGCCATCCCTAATAGGAGTTTGTAGTGCCACATTTCAAATACCAGTCTAAGATGTTCGCTGAGTGCAGCTAGAAATTGTTTCCTATGTGTCCAAATCCAGATCAGACATGTATCCGCAATGACGAAGGGCCACAATAATCCCTAAGATTTTTAGAATTTCCATGACTGCTTTCCTTACACACTCACCAGATCTGTTTGGGCCACATTGCTCTCATCAATGGACATGAAGCCTGCACTCATTTACAGCCTCATGTAGTGTTTCAAAAGTCAGTCTAGCAGTTGCGTCAACAAATGCTGGTAATGATTTGGAAATTCTATACCTCACAGGCAAATGTGACCTATATCTATACATAATTGGCTCCTGATTTGTGTTGCTGTTTGACACAAAGGTGGTACCAACTTACATTAAGCAAAAGTATTCAGTAAGTTTGCAGAGCACTGGATTCCTAACAGCTAGCAAATGTGGTCCTTAACATAGTACATAAATGACACGGTTTCCAAAGCATGCCACACTCAACATTGCCTGCAGATATTGTACAAATCATCTGATGTCAATACAAAGCATTTAATCGTGCACATGTACATGATTTGTACTCACCAACAGGGCCACCAATCACAATGCCCAGGTGATCCAGCAGATCTTGCTCCCTGGAGATGAGGTCAGCCCAGCGGTGCTTCAGCTGGTGGTCATTCCTTGGTGTCCGATAAATGCGTTGCAGGTGATGCAAGACCTTTCCCCACCGGAGCCTCCGTGCCTCAGTGTGATACCCCTGTATCACCCGCCCACCTGCCTCAATCATAAGGGGGAGGAAATGGCACACCAGCCATATGAAACCACCAAGCTCCTCCTCACCCATCTTGCCAAGACGAGGCCTACCCAACATCTTAGCAGAAAAAGGGAAATAGGGGATAAAGGGGAACAAAGGAGAAAAGGGGAAAAGCAAAATATTAAAAACTTAAACTAAACATCTAAAAGAGCCCAAATAGACCCAAACTATCACTACCCACAACAGACTGCCAAAAACAACAAAGACAATACAATAGCACACAATAAACAACAACAATATTTTATTAACAATGACAAGAATGGTCCACACAGGAGAAAAAAAGCACAATTTAAACAGACAAAACTCAACACAGCCACAGTTTAGAAGAATCACAGGCTGCAAAGTGAAAGTGAAAGTCATCCCACTGTACATAATCTGTAAACAGGATATCCTATTACATAACTTCCTGCCTAAAATGGCGGCCGTTTTTATCGTTATTATGCACACAGTTTGGGTGTAATTGTTTCGACGCACAGGATTAGAAATGAGCTCGCATCCATATATTTGGAAATAGTCTGACACTTAATAAATTTTCTGAGGTACAGTCAATGGTGTTTTCAGGGCATTATGCGTCGTTTTTGGGGTTAAGTGTCATTTTTGACGTGTTTGCGTCAATCTCAGTGTATTAACTAGGTTTGGGTAATTTTACCATTTTAATGTTATATAATATTTGTGACAACTGAGATAGGCTGAGGGCGCCCACTTTGGTCTTGATGGTGTATGGGCACATGTGAGACCTAATACTACTGTGGACCATGATCCGCTACTTCATTAACAGGATTTTCACTCTTGGCTGACGCACTAGATGCCATGTGTGGCCTACATATATGTATTGCACAAATTGGCCATGTTTGGCGTCAGGAGAGGATAGCAATGTGATGCACATAAGTACAATACCTCAATGCCTATGGCTCAATGTGTGTGCATTGGCTACTAATGTAGTTGTTGACCCAGTGTGTGCATCACATAATGCATTATTGCAAATATGTTTGTATGAATGTGAAGTCAATGTGTCCAAACCTCAGATGCAAGTCAGTGTGTAAATGAGGACATGTGTTAGTCATACATGTAGCAACATCTGTTGTGTGCACTTCCAAGATTTTGGGTAACGTAGACACCACAAATGACAAAGCATGCACCAGATAGATGGCAGACATTTGTTCATGTCAATGGTCCAAAATTTGCCCATCACATGTCCTGGAAATTTGGATACTGCTTCCTAGGCACTTGTTTGTGAACCCACCGTGAGTCAGGCACATGCACAGACTAAGTGGGTACCATGTTATTGACACAGAAAGCCAAAGGTGACCCACAAATGAAATATGTGGCCACAGTTGTGGTCATATGACTGAGCCACAACTCTCCTGTGGCAGTGGTGGACCAGCAGACGAGGCAGCACGTGGCCACATATTTCCAGTGATCAATTGCATAGAGGTTTCTGGTTCATGTGTGTGGTCCAATGTTGACCTGAATATTTTTAGGGGTCTATGTTGTCAGTTACATCCAGGTCTCATCATGAATCAGTGGCGGCTGTTCCTGTATCTACTGAGTATCCTTCGGAGATCAATGGAAGTAAAGCCAATGAGGACATGAGAACCTACATGGGGATGGTCTGACCCTGTCACTGCAGACGTGTTATGAGAGTGTCAACAGGGCAACCTTGGTGTGCTGAGTGAGATCATATCTC
The DNA here is from genome assembly GCF_031143425.1 of Pleurodeles waltl. Classification (NCBI taxonomy): domain Eukaryota; kingdom Metazoa; phylum Chordata; class Amphibia; order Caudata; family Salamandridae; genus Pleurodeles; species Pleurodeles waltl. The sequence continues at coordinate 725,440,776 of NC_090446.1, read as the reverse complement.
AGGAATCATGTTCCGACAGGTGTCGTTACAACATTTGTACACAGGTTGGCCTGTAAAGTTCCCACTACATCTGGGAACATCAGCCTCTGTGTTGATTAATCTTGCAGCTATTCAGCAAGCACAGCCCATCAATATGTTGTGAGCAATCTGATTCAGCGTGTGGACTGTCAGGGTCCTAACGTGTGGAATTTTCATGCACATTATCAGAGGTTGCTGGTTCTGCTGGAGGCAACATACCAAATCCCTGAATACGGCCCTGGTATACTGTCACACTTTGTCGCTCATGCATACATGAGACCCAGACAAGGGATAGAGACAAGTTCACAGTTATGGTACAATAAAAAAAGCAGATTATGCTATACAATGTATTTGAGTATACATTAAGGAAGCACCTGACAAAATACCCCCTGAGGAATGTGAGGGTTGGGAAAGCAAGTATGCTACATATGTAGCCACAAGGAACCTTTAGGGTAACACACAGACCGGTGCCAGTCAGGCTGACAGGATGCAGGGTCAATCAGGATCCAGCAATTTCACAAGGTACATACTCCGTGGTCTGACTATGACAGGTCGGATGAAGAACAAGACAGTTGACATGGTAGACTGTTTGTCCTGTGTTTTGGAAGGTGACACAAACCCAAGGGCTGTGTTACATGGCTTATTTTTCTAGCAATGCATAACAGTGTAATCAACAAAATGGCAGCTTCTACGCTGTTCCAAGCATCTGCAAGGGCAGTGCATGTTCAAATGGCTGGTCTGCATGGAGGTGCTCAAAGGTGTATGCTGCATCAGTTTCTCACAAGTCCTGTAGGTGAGATTTGAGTTCAAATGACCTACAGTACCTTTCACATCGGAAGTAATCTACAGCTGATAACAGGGCTTAGCAACTACAAGCCAGTGCATTTTTTGACCTGACGTCCATGCAGTCAGATGTACTAGGACCATGGCATACCATACGAAAGGGTGAAGCACACTGGATTACTATTGTTAGTCTGTGTGTAGAGGGAATATATGGGTACACATTACCATTCCAGGGACCTCTTAAGATGGGTGGGTGAGACCAGGAGCATAGGTGTGTCAGGAGTTAGGAAATGGGCTGACATGTACATGGAATGTCATGTGCACAATCCTGGTCATCGGTGTGGCACTTGTGCTGTCTATGTTCTGCACATATGGAACTCTAGTCACAGATGGTCCTTGCAAAGATAGGTGCAGTACGACTTACTGCGGTCAAGGGTCTGGTCAAACATTCCTGTTACCACTACAATAGCAAATCCACTGTCTCATGCATGAGGCATTTTTTTCCCCTCTTGACTGATGGTGTCTTAGTTGTATGCTGCGATGAACCATGTTGCCAACATGTATGTGTGAAATAGGTGTGGTCCTCTGCGATTGCCCTTCAAAGGTGAAATGTACAGGATATATGTAATTTACAGTGTGTGTGTGACTGTTGTATAATACGCATCACAATTGCTTTGGAATTTTCTGTGTCCTGATCGGTATGTCGGCAATGCCCCATGAGGCTACACTCTTATTCTGATAGAGATAAAGGTGAGCAAAAATGATTAGCCAGAACATGATATGGTGATTATCGGTGTTCATTTACATATGTTGCTACAGTGGTGATGGTGAGTGGTTTCAAAAGAAATTGTTGACAATATGTTGGCGTGTATGCAATCCAGCAGCTGTGTTTTGTTCCCCCCCTCATGTTACAGGCCAGCATCCTCCTCTACAGGCATTTGTGGCTCTGGTTCTAATAGGGGAATGTTCCTTCATATACAAATGTTGTGCAGGATGGCACATGTTAAAATGATCTTAGACCATTTCTGGTTAATATAGGAGGCTGCCACCACGATGTCAAGGCACCTGAATCTCGACTTGAGGATGCCAAAGGTCCTCTAGACTATGGTGCATGTCCTCCTATGTGCCTCATTTTAGGCATGCTCTGCTGCAGTGCTTGGGTTGCCAAATTGTGTAATAATCTATGGCTGGTTCCCATACCCCTGATCAGCTGAAAGAGAAAATGATTGCGATCATGATGACGTAGCTTGCCCCAAACATATCACCTTGCATGGCAGTAGTTGTCTTGTATTGTCTGTGGCTCTTGTGTTATTGTGTTGATTCCTAGTCTTCTCGGATTCACCATCTGCATTGGTTGTTTCCTTGGCTGAACAAGTGTTTGCCTGCTGACCGGTTGTCAGCAGTATGTTTTGGGATTTACAGTACAGTGTGGACTCCCTAGCATTGTGACTTGTGATACAGGTGTCCCTGTGACTTCACTGGGGGTGAGATGATAGTTCCATACACAGATTCAATTTGGCAGTGGTGGTAACAAGTTAGCATCTATGTACCCTGGACATCCCATACCTTTAGTCATATGCAATGGATTAATTTAAACATCAGTGAGACGCTTACATTTTGCAAGGTGACAATTAGCCAAACCTCTCCATATGTTGTGATCATTCACAGACATTCGACTGTACACTGATTTCAGATGACACGTTCACTGCAGACCTATCAAACATGGCTAGCGGTGTCATAACCTCAGTGTGTTCCTGTCCACATGTTGCTGTCGTGGTGCAGGTGTGGTGTCCTAGAGGGTTGCTGTGCTGTGTGTATATAACTAGGTTTCTGTACTTACCATCAAGTAGTCCATTGCCATATCGTTCCTCCTGGAAGTGTTGATTGATGGTACAGTGACGGAAGATGAAGGAGTCATTGACACTCCTAGGATACTTTGCCACAATATTGGTGATCAATCCTTGGGGATCCACAATGGCCTGCACAGTGATGGAGTGTGTGTGCTTCCTGTTGCTGTATAGGTGTTCAGTTGCAGCAGGTGGCACAAGGCGTACATGTGTGCAGTCAATGGCACCAAGGACGTTTGGGAATCCATTAATGAGGTACAATCCCCTGTTTGGTCTCCTGCTGCTTCTGCTGTTTGTTTGGGAAGCAGATGTTGTGGGGTGTGAGTCCGAAGATGGCATCCAGTACTTTGGGCAAGAAGGCGGAGAATGATGGCTGATATCCCAGCAACCAGGGTGCCAGTGGTTTGAAAGGAGCCACTTGCCAACATGTGAAGTACAGCTAGCAGCTTGGCTTCTGTTGGGATGGTGCAGGGTGTCAGCAAGCTGGGTGCCAACTGTAGCTCAATGTTGCGCAGCAGCTGCTGAATGGCTTGCCAGTTCAACCTGTACCTCTAGATGTCATGTTCCCGGAGGCCATGAAGGGTTGTCCTGGTACGGAATATCCTCTCCTGCATTCTGCGTAGCCTTTGGGGTCCCTGCTGGTGCTTTGGTAGCTGCTGTTGCTGTGCTCTGCGTCTGCATGCACGCTGGATGGGAAGCACCTCCATGTCTCCCTTTTGCTGCTCTGCTGTTGCTTGTGTGTTCTGATTAAATACAGGTGTGTTTGCCCCATTTTAACACCTGCCCTGACCCAGGTGTTAATTTTTTTTACGCAAATTGGGCTGTGTGTTATTTTCCGCCTTCGCCTTCCGGCAGTGTGGGATTTCTGCCCGGAAGCCTAAATACGACAAATGGGCATTTAAATCATTTTTTGGACGGGAACGCCTATCTTGCATATGATTAACGCAAGGCGGTTCCTGCATCCAGAAAATGACGCACACTGCGGGATTTTGACATCAACGGGCTCGAGCGTCAAAGTTTAAATATAGGGCAAGGTTTGCGCAGATTGTGCGTCAAAATTTGATGCACATTCGGCACAGACAGAGTATAAATATGCCCCTTAGTGATTAAAACAGAGTACATATTAGATATTTTGGCTCAATCTGTTAAGACTCCAAAGTGATTCTGTTTTCTGAAAAAGGGTCTTGGTGGACAAGGAACTAGAGCATGTGCTTGCAAAAGAAAATTTCCGAAGTGGTGGATGGAAAGGTAGGTTTTGCAAGCAATATATTTTGGGTAAAATATGACAAGGGAACAAGTCTAGTCATATATCTCAAAGACCTGAACTGGGTGTCTTAGCACCACTTCAAGATTTAAGGAAGTAATCCTTTAAAGGATGTCTTACTGTAGGATGACAAGGTTACATCTAAATAATGCTGTGATGATTCCAATTTGGGAAAATCACAAAGGTATACCCAGTTTAAAAGTCTCCCCTGTGGTTTCTTCAGTCCCTTAATGTTTTACCAAGATTATACAACCAGTGCTTTCTTGGTTCCATACCATAGGTCAGTTGATATTTTAATTGTATGATATACTGCTTATGGCTCAGCATAGACGTTTTACTGTTGCATACTGACTTGGCTGTTGGCCTCTTAGAGTCTCTTGGTTATGTAACCAACAGGAAAAATCATGTTTGGTAACCAGACCAGGAAACTCAATTCCTTGGTTTTGGGGTGCATCAAGTACTTGTGGAATTACTCAGAGAAATTAAGGAGATTGCAGGAAGATAATTATGAATGAAAAATATTTCTTCAATAAGGTTGGCAAACATAGGGTTGTCATCAACCTTTCAAGTGGAAACTCCAGGACTCCTTCATTACCCAACCTTGAAGAGATTGAAGGTAGCACATTTGATTATGGGATGGAGAAATTCTGGAAAGAAAGTTAAATCAACAGGCAAAAAAGAGTTGAGTGGTTGCTTCAGAATTTGAGTGCATGGCATGATAGAAAGGTTTTTGGAGAAAATCTGGACATGAGTTGGGAAAAGGAAGGTATAAAAGATGCAGCGGTGGTGTGAGCAACATTGGTTCACATTCTGTGGGGGGTAGCCTCTGCTTGCAAAGCTTTTGTTCTGGGAGGATGTTTGCAAGATATGTTGCGAGCTGCTGATTGGGTGAATTACTTTGTAAGTTGCTAAGCTAAACCATTGGTAAATGCAGCAGACAATGTTAAAGGCCTTTAACATGCATGGTAGCCTTGATGCTTTACCATAAGATGTACAGTTTCCACATCCTGAGAGGCAGAAAATGTGTATTTTATTAATACAGATGTTCAGGTTATTCTGCCTTGAAAACAAACCCAGATGTAAACTTGTTTTACAATTTCAGTTCAATGAGATGGATATCTGACCCAGCTAGGAATACTCATGGATCAGCTGTGAGTTGGAAAACACTAAAATGTGAAGGTAGTTCTTGTCCATAGCATTTAAAGGATTAAGATTCTGGTTCAAATGTTTTATTTATTTGTATAGTTTTATTAGGTTCTCAATTATTTCCCTCATTGGTGCTGTGAATGGATCAAAAAAAATGCTGCTTTGTCAGCCTTCTTTCATACGCTTTTTGAATGCTACACTGAACATACCAACTGCTATAGCATCACCTGCATGTTATTTGTAAATAACATTAAACTAAGTGTGCATTGAAAATGCCTGGCAGATAGATTACTCCTTCCCTATGAGACATTCTGCTCTGCAAAATTGCTCTCTAACCTCATCTAAAAGCAAGGTGTTAGGTGTTTGGACAACATCACACCCAAAGACCGCTATAGATTAAACAATACTCTTCGCATGGTGGTGCCTCATATTTAATAATCATTGTGATAGCTCTGTCAAAAGCAGAAAAGGCTCATGAACCATGCTTCCCTTAGAATTGCAATATGAACAGACCAACATTGTCAGAACTAGCTATTCAGCATGCTTGTGGTATCCTGTGGCTTCCATGGCACAGAATGGGTGCTAAGGGCTCAAATACAAGAATGACAAAAGGGCCCCCTGCAACCTTGGTGGGGTTAAAAGGTAGCCATAAATGTTGTGCAGTGGATCGCAGAGGGTCCCTCAACTCTAGAGGTGGGCATCACTTCTTCAGCTGGACTGATCTCTACGGGTCACCAAGTGCTAATTTAATTTTACCCTCTTTTCCCTGTCTGTCCATCTCTTCTTTCAAGCTCTAAGGCACTCCATTTTCTATCTACATCCTGCCCTTCTCCTTACTAATATTCCTTAATGATTCTGATCTCCATCTCCTTCCTCCTGTACTTTACTCAACCTCCTCCCATCTGGTCCTCTCTTTTGCTGTTCATAACTACTTCCTAGCAAAAATTGTGTTTCATTGAGCTCTTGGCTAAAATTAAAATAAATTGCCTTCTTTGGCTGTTAATGATTAAATGTTATTTTTTTGAAGGGGACATGGCCAAGGTGGGGACCCCATCAGATGCTCTTTGGGTGATCTGTGCTGGACCCAAAGTACATCCTACAATATCTAAGCCAGTTTGCCTGCCGATGCCATAAACTACTCGGGATGATCTCCCCCAATGCTGGCTTTGACCATGAGAGCTGGGGGGTGTTGAACAGCACCATGAGATCAATGGTGCTACCACTGCATGAGGCATGTGGTAGGCCCTCCAGTGAGGATAAACCAGAGCTGTGCTGCCTCTGCAGAGCAGAGGCAGCACTTGGATTGTGACATGATTGCACTGAAGGAACAGAGTGGTCTGCCAGGACGACCACAACACCTAATGCCTGGAGCAGGGATGTGACTCACCCTAGTGTGAGCAGGCAGCTGTGGGCTCGCAACCTCAAGGTACCTACGGGGAAGAAAAGTAGAGCAAGGGTGTCCCCTCTGATCGAGGATATGCAACTGCAGCATCCGGGGACCTGAGGAACCCTGCTATTGCAGGGGAAGTGTTGGACATTTCAGTGCACTGTCAATGACTGTCAGTGCACTGACCACACAAGAGAAGCAGGCATTCCCCACATTTGTGAGGGAGTGTACACTGGGTTAGAAGCACCCCCTCTGATGGAGCACATATGCAACTAGGCAACAGGGGAAGTCTACAAGCCCAAAGGATCATGTGAGATGCTGGACACTCCCTAAGAGCCTAACCCTAAATCTCACAGCAGCAGGCACACAAGGGACTTGGCAGGCTCCTGTTTGGGGTGGACCCAAGCTGCTTTTTCCTCGGTCTACAAGATCAAAGGCTTTCAAAGTCATTGGAACTGACCTGCCCTGGGATTTGCAATAGGGAAACCCCCTCTGATGCTGCCTGTATGAGGACATTCATGTGGCACTTTCCTGGGCCTTGCGCTCTACCCTGCATCAGGAGAACCAAGGCAACATAGCCCACACTGATGAGGTACATTGACACCCATGAGGTGATTTGAGCTGGCACCCCCTTACCCCCAAACAACCCTTGTGTACCTTGAGTACCCACAGAGTAGGGTGATATCAAACACAGGGTCAACCCATGGCAGGCCTCTCCAGTTCCCCCTTCTCTGCTGCTCAGAGGGTTGACAAGCCAAAGTGGAGCAGGGCATGACAAGGGACAGCATTGGTGACCCGGCCATGCATTTGACTATGGGGTACTAGCCAGCAAGCATTCCATCATTGCCCTGTGATCACGGAAGAGTGCCTTGGCTGCAGTGATCACCTGCATGATATTAGACTGGGTAGTGGGCCAAAGACTCATGCATACCCCCCGCCCCCCCTCCCCCCCAAGAACTAGTTGACAATTCAGAATACTTTTCATGTTGATATGCATAGGATCTGATTTCTGAAACTCAATTTTCACAGATTGTTAATATGCTATGGTGGTCATTATGTCATTGGCAGTAAATTCCAACTACTGCCACGATGACTGCCGCCAACATTCTGCCTCAGTGGCAAATAACTGTTCACCATATTATGACACCAATCAGACAGAATTACTGCCACATACACAAATCCGCCAGCCCAAAGGTCAGCTCAAAAGTGGCGGTCCCAACACCCATACTTGTTACACCAACATAACTTCCACCAAATTATGACCCACGAATCACCACAGCAGACATTCAACAGCAGAAAACCATTGGTGGTACATACTACCACGCTCCGAATAGACTCCTACATACAAAACACCACCACATTGGCAAATACCAAAAACACACCTGACACCCATACACACCACACCCACATTACCAACAACCCTTGTTTACAAATCATTGCCACCAGACTGATGGAGACCACTGTGACAACTAGACACCACTCACACCCATACATCCCTCACGCTGCACACATTACACACCCCACCACATAACACTCACCCACACCACCCAACAACCATGGCACCACAAAGGCACCCCCGTTTCACTGAGGAGTTAAGGGTCCTGGTGGAGGAAATTGTCAGGACAGAGCCATAGCTCTTTGGAGCATAGGTACAGCAGATATTCATTGGCAGGGAGATGGAGCTATTATAAAGAATCGTGGACAGGGGCAACGCCGTGGACAGCATCCAACAACAAGGGATGACATCAGGATTAGGTGGGATGACATACAGGGAAGGTACATTTCATAGCAGCAAGGCACCAGCTTGCCATACAGAGGACTGGCAGTGGACCCGCCACTTCCTCACCCACAGCTTACAGCATGGGAGGAGCAAGTCTTGACAATGCTGCATTCGGAGGGACTCACTGGGGTATCCAGAGGACTGGACACTGGTAAGTCAAGATTTACTACCAACCACTCCCCCATACCTGCATGCCCTCACCCCCACTCCACCGCACATACTGCACCTCCACATCACTAACTCCAATGCCAAGCCCTGCATGCAATACCAATGCATGGACAGCACCTCCCAGCCCTGCATGGACACCCATCACAAAAGCATGCACAACATAGGGAAACTAACAATCACACAATACACAAGCAAAGGTGGCAGGGCAACACCAACAATAGAAGGGAAGCCAGGGATGTGCAATATGTCACACACATGAAGTATAATATGTCACTTACATCCCCACAGGTATCCCAGCCAATGTCAGTGGAGGAGGTGTCACAACTATCCAGTCCCCCAACAGAAGATTCCCCCAGTGATGCCAGTAACTGTGGACTTCAGGATCTGGATGAACTTCCTGGCCAATCAGGGATCACTGGGCAGCTGGTCCCCCAAGCCCACTCGCAGACCATCAGAGAGCCTCACCCTTCAGTATCCAGCACCACAGCACCCACCCAACGTCCCCACACCTCTGTCCCCAGGACACAAATCAGCAATATGCCCACCTGTACAGGGACCCCAGGCCACACCTCACAGGCAATTCAATGAGGGTCCTGGGGTCAGTGGCAGTGGGCACACCGTTCAGGGGATGGCGGCACAGGCCAACAGGGACTGCCGTTTGCCAGGGGTGAGGACAGTACCAGGGAACTGACTCCAGGAGGCACTCAGATCCTGGGAGCCTACCAACATTCCCAGGCCATGATGGGCCAGATCCTGGACAACGTGCAGGAGAACAGGTGGCTGCAGGAGGGACACTATCAGGGAGGACTTGCAGGCCATCAACACCACCCTGATCTCCATAGCAGGGCTGCTGGCAGACCTGGCCATCATGAGGAGGCAACAGCACACCAGAGAGAGGGCTCCTACCACTAGCCAGTCCATTGACCAGCCCTCCACCCCCGTTGCCGCCCGTTAGCAGGAGGCCCCGCCACAGGACCAAAAGGCCACCAGCATCCCTCCCCCCCCCCCTGCAGAAGGTGAACCACCCTGCAAATGTTCCCTGGGACCCAGACAGAAGACAAACAATTGCCAAACCACTGCCAGGAAATGACTCCAGATTGTCCCCCTTGTATCCCACTCAGTCACCTTGTCCACTTTGAACTACCGTGCTCCCCTTCCTATGCCCACTTGGACACTGCACTTGTGCTACAGACTGGAATACCCTGGACTTTCCTCCATCACCCGGTACCATTGCACGTTCCCCTAAATTTGTTAGCACTAAAATAAACACCCTTGAACACAACTACTACTTGTATGTCATGTGTTGAAAATGTGTATTTATGTAGTTACATCCATTGCAATGAACTGTACATTGAGAGCATAGAAATAATGACCAGTAGCTGGCTGAAGTCAGCACATCAGTACACAGTTATAGCACAAACATCTGTAAAATGATAAACCATAGGTGACAGTTGTAAAAGGAATTTGATGCCATCATGCCACAGCCACACAATACACCAGTAGTCACAGAAATGTGAAGTTTCACTGTATCACCTGTCACTGGGAGTACTCACGGAGAACTGATGTTCTGTTGTCCTCGTCCTCAGCCTCTTCATCCTCAATGTCATCAGGGTCTACTACTGCCACAGAGGCATCTCCGGTTTCCTCCTCCTCCAAAAAGGGTACATGGCGTCTGAGGGCCAGGTTGTGCAACATGCAGCATGCCACTACTATCTGGTAGAACTTCTTGGATGAGTAGTACACAGATCCACTTTTCAGATGGAGGTACCTGAACTTGGCCTTCAAGAGGCCGAACGTCCTCTCAATTATCCTTCCGGTTCACCCATGTGCATCAACGTTCTTCTGCCCTTGTCCTAGCATTCCTCTAAGGGGTCAGCAGCCACGATCAGTTTGGGCAGCCAGTCACCTGCAGGTACTGAAGGACAACATTTAGCCACACACTATCCTATGGGGTCAACAGCAGAGGCATACACTAACATACACTTGGTGGGGACCATGGCTCACCTATTAGCCACACCCGTGCTTCTGTAGTTGGGCCATCACATTTGGGATGCTGCTATTCCTCAGGACAAAGGCATCATGCACCGACACAGGATACTTAGCATTGATGTTGGAGACTTACTGGTCTGCCAGGCACACCATCTTCATATTCAATGAGTGGGAACTTTTACGATTCCTTTACACTTATTTATTCTGGCTTGGGGACAAAAGTGATGTGTGTCCCGTCAATTGCCACAATAATATTGGAAATATGTCTCATTGCATAAAATTCTTTCTTCAGTGGCCAAATCTGCCCCCTGGGAAAAGCAATGTAGCTGCACATGTGCCTTATCAGGGCAGACAACACTCTAGCCAGCACAATTGAAAACATTGGCTGTGACCTATCACCAGGAAATGGAGCACTGAGCACTTGCACAAGAGGGGAGGGGTAAATCCCAGTCTGATGACTGATGTGAGATCAGGTCTAGCTCCAACTGGGCACACAGCTCTGATTGTGGCCCTGTCCAGTCTAAAGTTGACTACAATGTGCCTGCCCTCCAGGGTAGCTAAGTCCACCAGGGGTCTGTACACAGGGCTAGATCTCCACCTCCTATTCATCCACAGCGGTAGGTATCTAAAGGACTGAAGAGTGAGTAGGCTGTCACAATTTGAACTACAAAACCACAACAGCAATCCACATGGTGCACTTATATTGGGACAGTGTTAATGGCAAAGTATATGCCAATCTAATCTGATGCAATAATCATCAATAGGCCTGTTACCCACCCTCCCTGAAATGGCAACCACCTGCCCTGTATGTAGAGACGGGTGGAAGTGAGGTAACTGCTGATGTTGGGCATCGTGGCAGAAGGCGGTCTAGCACCGCTGTGTAATTCCTCATTAGATAATATGGGGCTCTATAGAGTACAGTGGCAAATGGAGATGTACGCCGGCGGTGTACACCACCACAGACGTGACCTCCATTTTTTATCTCAATCCTCAGTTGTTTCGTGACCTTCAACAGGAGAGCACCTACACTGCTCATGCTGCTGTGACCGGTGTCTGGAACCTACCATGGCTCCTGTGACAGGGAAAAGGGCCCCTGCCTTCACTTTGGAGGAGTTGGAGCAACAGGTGGATGGGGTCCTACCCCAGTACAGACAGCTGTATGGGTCTCCAGACCAACAGGTGGGTACACTTTGGCCACGATACATATGGCATGTTTGCATGGAGATGTGTGGGAAGGCATCATGTAAGGGTGGGGGGGAATGTCTTGTGGCAGTAAACATTTTGTGTGCTGGGCTATGTGTGTGTGTGCCAATGGTGAAGGAAACTGGTATGGTGGGCCATTTGTGTGACAAGCTGTGCTGTTTCTTCATGGTGTTCTCCTGTCTATTGCCTCTGCAGGTCAGCGTCCATCAAAAGAAGGGAATGGGGCAGTGGTGTACCATGAGCTGGATGGGCACTTGAGAGCATCACAGCAGCCACAAGGGGGTGAAGTACAGTGGGTATCAATACCTATTTTGGCTGGTGGGGTGGTGGATGTGTTAGTGGGTGCCACGGAGGCCAGGCCAGACATTGCAGCATGGTCATCTGAAGGGTAATGGGTGTACAGCAAATACAGGTAGCCTAGCTTCTTAGCAGTCTCTTTCAGCTAGGGCATCGTGGGTCCCCAGGAGTGCTGCAGTTGGGTGTGTGTGGTCCTCATCTTGCCTTAGTGACTAGTCATATCATTGGTAGGACAATGCATAGTTCTTAAGCCTGGTCCCTGTGTTTGATGATCATATACCAATAGTGTTGGTGCAGTTGTTGACCCAGTGTATCCTTTGTGTCTCCCTCCCCCCCCCCTTTGTTTTGTCATCCTGTCCTTGTGTACAGTAGCATCATCTGGCGGAGGAGCAGGGGCACCGGCGACAGGGAGTTGCATCTCACATGACCCAGGAGGCAGTGTCCACTGATGCCAACGGAATGGGGGATGGGAGTGAGGGGAGTACCATGGCAGAGACAACACAGACTGATACCTCCTCCGATGGGAGCTCCCTGGTGGTGGCGGACACCTGTGTGACCACCCCAGCTGCAGGTACAGCTGCCACCTCCCATACCAGCACCTACCTCTCAGCTGCCCCTCAGCAAGGTTCCCATGCCTGCTCACCCAGGAAGGGTGGGCATCTCCTTCGTCTCTGGCACCTCTGGCCCTGCTGCCTTGAGTGAGGTGGCTATTGACCTCCTGAGATCAATCTCTGTAGGGCTGTCAACCATTGTGAATGCCATCCAGGGGCTGGCAACCCAGATGCAGCAATGAAATACATTCCTGGAGAGCATTCACAGTGGATTGGCAGCCCAACATTGCCATCAGAGGAGGCCAGAACCTGAATCGATGCCATGGTCCCTGTTTCTACTGTTCCCCTCCAACTTCCACTTCCCAGTTGGATTCTCCTCAACCACAACCCATCCTAGGCACACAGACAAGCATGCATACAAGACAAAACCCAAGAGTGGCACAGGCAAGTACAAGCAACACACTTCATCCCACAAGCACTCACACAAACACCAGACAGTTGCAGACAACATCCACTGCCTCCAGTGTCTACCCCTCCACCTCCCTCCGTCACGTCCACACACACACACCCTTGCATGCACTACATCAACATCCACTACCAGCATCACCACACCAAGCATAACACCTCACTGGCAGACACCTGAACAGCCATTCACACGTCCCCTCTGTCCTCTCCCACCATGTCTGCCCCCCCAAAGGACCCAAGCACTCACACCCAACAGCCATCCACCTCACATCAGCATACTGTCCATGCACCTGTACCTAAATCCAGCAGACACCTCAAATAACCACTCTCTCAACCTCCACTCCCACTACTCCTCCCACCCCAACATTCCTAAAAAGCTTTTCCTTTCCCAACTTTACCTCTTCCCTCACTCCCCCGACTTGTCCGTATAAGCCGCCCAGCACCTCAGCCAAACAGTCCACGGCAACAGTGGTAGCAACACCTACTTGTGAGGGGAAGGAGCCTGCACCACCAGGCAGGAAGGGGAAGGAGCCTGCAATCCCATCCACCCCTGCCAGGAAGGGTAAGGTATCCACGCCCCATGTACTGGAGGAGACAAAGCCCTCTACTCCAGCGGTGGCTGTCAGGGTGACACCACTAGGTGTTACAGGCCTCCACTGCCAGCTGATGAATTGCAGCCATCAGCAAGTGCAGAGGCTGCCCATGAGGCTCCTACACCTACCACCACACTGCAGCAGTCACCACCAGCGGATGCCATGTAGGGCACACTCCAGGGGCTGATGTACGAGTTGCACCCGCCAGAACCAGTGGGCAAGTCACCCACCTGAGACTGTGGCCTTGCACTCCAAAGAGCAATGGGCATGGAGCCCCATCCAGAACCAGTGTGCAAGCCACCCACCTGAGACTGGCCTTGCACTCCCCAGAACAGACCAATGGGCATGGAGCCCCATCCAGAATCAGTGGGCTTGTTCCTGCATCCGGCTGATGTGCCGCCGCGCCCCCCCCCCCCCGAGGTGCCTGCATATTTGCAAACTGGATGTGGTCAGGATTTGAGTTGGGCCCTGTGGCCCCTTTGAACTTTGGACTGGGCAGTGTCTTTGTGTACATGTGTACATATCTGTTTCACAGACAAATCAAATTAGTTATTTAGATGTTGATCTGATTACAATCACTTTTGACCATTCCTGTTGTCCTTGCATTATTCTGCCATTTTTCGGGGGACAAACTTTTTCGTGTGCAGCTGGATGTGTAGTGTGAGTGTCTGGTGTGTGTCGGGCATGTGTCACTCTTGTCTTCCTCCCTCCCTTCTGTGCTAGGCAGGTGTACACAGTTGTCTGTTGGCATTCCAGGTGGAGCATTACATAGAAGAGCATTGGTGAAGAATTGCAGTTCGGGTTCCATGGCAGTGTTCTTCCCTGTGTCTCAGATGGGGAGTCTTTTCTCTTCTGTGATAAGTTTCTGCCAGGCTTTTGATGGCGTTGGTACCGCATTGGAAAAGGCGGCTGAATGATCGGTCTTAATATGGTGGGAGGTACTTTGTCTTCCACCTGTTTGTTGTTGGGTAATGCCATGGTGAGTGTTTCTGCCCTGGTGGTTGGTGTGGTAGATTGGCTGTATGGGAGTTATCACCACAGTCATAGTTTGGCAGTACTTACCACCAGCATGTTGGCGATATTACTGCCAGGGTCATAATGGGGGCCTATATAGTTATCAGTAAAGCTGCAAGTTAGTGAGAGGTTTTTGGACATTTCTCAGAAAGTTACTGTGTGTGGATGACAATGTTACCACATCATGGTTTAGTAATATATTTATTAAAATTGAGTGTTTAAACAAATGGAGAAACACTCCCGTCCTGATGGTAATGTTAGTAAACTAAAAGAAGACTAAAGTTATGCGGCTAGTTTCTTGTGATACATGCAGCAAGCTTTAGTCTACTTAAACAAAAGATGTTTTTTGCACTGCAGAAATGCTGAGCTCACATATTTGAAGGTGCAATCATGTGAGAATTAAAAGGATGACTAAACTATTTGCCTGGGATCACATAACTTGAGACCTGTTTACAGGTCAAGTAAATTACAGTTAAATCTACTTGACATAAGTCACTCCACCTGCAGGTCTAGTAACATTTTTATGATTTGAGCCCTGACAAAGTAATGTATGGTAAAACGTCCCACATCTTCTCAACTGAAGACATGAGGCACTGGCTCCATGCAAAAGGTTTGGCTCACACCACCATGGAAAACCAGGCAGATGGAGAATGGGTGGTCCCGTGCCCTAAACAGGAAAAAAAAGGACTGTTCGAACAAGACCTACTCAGGACCACGCAGCCACAGAACAGGCACGGGAGGTAGCAGCAGCTGCACAGTACAACAAATCTTTTTGCCCTTATAATTATCCAGTGTTGTGTTGAACTCCAGTTTGGACACAGGTGATTCTGGGACCTAGACTACAAGACTGGTCATATTCTGAAGCTCATACTGAGGATGGAAGATGAATGCCACCTTAAGACGGAGTACTGAACTTTAGCTTGGGGGGAGGGCGGGAGAAATGTGAGCATGTTCATTGTTAACTGTGGCCACAGCAGCAGGCCTTACACTAGGTTCTATGATTTGGACCCAGCCTATAGACAACATGGACAGCAAAGGACCCACACCCCATTTGGACTCCAATGATGGCTCGTTTTTCTTTTTATTCTGTTTCCTCAGTTATTGTTTACAAGTTGGGGACTCGAGGCTGGGGATGTAAGTCCACCTGACTCAGGAGGGAAAACAGCCTTTTTGATCTTACTGTTCTTGATAATGCTTTAATAGATCAAGGGGCTGCTGGAAAACAATACTCCACTAAGGGGCACGGTTGGCTTGCTGAGGGGGTTTTCACCTGGTGTGGGACACCATATACAGGGCACAAGTTTACTACCTGTAATGCATACCATTGATACACAAATTGGGTTTCAACAGAGCCATACCTCACATGTGGCATGACTACTCCCACCAAGAGCTACTGCATTCATGCCCATCGCAAATGCCACCACACTTTGTAGTGCTGCAGGAGGAAACCCCTCACATTAGCAGAGTTGCATGTGGTCCACAGGAAATGGAGGGGGCAAGTGTATGGTGCCTCTGCATGTTTGTCGAGTACTCATCTGGACTGCCCCAGGGTCCCATATGTAGTATCCAATCACAGGGAAGATAATGGGGCAATTTGTAATAACAAAAGGGCACCTTGATGGGACTCCTCTGGTGGCAGTATGTGCCCAAAACCAACAGATCAGCCTCTGTGGACACTCACCCCTGCACTTTTCCATAACACTCCTGTGGTTCTGGGACAGGAATTTCAACTGTGTGCCAGGCAGGTGGTTACAGCTTTGTCCCCCTTCTGAGTAAAGCTGCAGAGGTCTGCATCAACACTTCAAACATGTCTTAGCCAGCAATGCTTTCATGATGGTGGTTCAGGCACCTGCAAGAGCACAAATCCTCATACTCCATAGCCCATGACATTTGTACCAGGTTAGACCTTTTTCTATGCATTGAGCAACTGATTACAAACAATTCAGTTGGTGTACTCGGCACACATTATCTCTGATGATTGCCTCTAGCAGGCAGCCTTACAGTGGAGGACACCACACCCCAGGATACCCAGCTAGAGGCTATCAACTGAAGCACTTCTAGTTTCCCCCCCATTCAAGGCAGACCTGGTGAAGTCCATCAATCAATACTTCAACCTAAATAAAGAATTGACCCTGTCAGAGGCATTGGACTTGGACTCACACTCACATGAAGTGAGTCACACCGGGTCACTGCATGGAGATACACCAACAAGTGCAAGGGGAGCTGTGTCCTTTGGAAACAGGGGTAGCAGACTGGCCCATGATGGTTGTGCAACTCCAATAGCTGCATAAACAATGTAGCAATGCAGAAACTGCCCTTGGAAAGCATGATTATAAGCAGTGCCTAACCATGTTACACACCAGGGGAGATAATTCAGGAAGGCACCTGGCATGCCCATTGAAGGAAGACCAGCAGCTGTCCACAATTTGAGCTATAAGGACAAAATGACACTGATCACAACAAAGGTGACCATCAACACTGCATTCTAGGATTACTACCTGTCACTGTATAAAGCAGTGGGTTCTCTGCCGATGGTCAAATGCATGGGTTCTTACAAGACCTACTGTTGACAAAACTGTTTCTGCTGCAGCAGGCTAACCTGGATGAACCTCTTCAACTGGGAGGAGACATGGGCAGCTATTGCCCAAATTGTCAGGAGAAAAATGCCAGGCACAGATGGGCTGCCGATTGAATACTATGCCGCTTTCCCGATTTACACACAGTTATTGGAGATGTTCAAAGCTAGACAGGACACCTCCAGGACTCACTTTGGGAATCCCTGATCATGATTTTGCCCAAACAAGGCAGAGACCTGCTAGCCACTCCTATTGGCCATTATCACTCCTGAACCTAGATAATACATCTAAGCAGAGTATTAGACTGCTCCCCATAATCAGCACCCCTGTGCACAAAGATCAGGGCTCATACCCTAGCACAGCACCTTCCTTGATGCTGGTCATGCCTCATACAAGAGGCCCCTCCACCCGATGCCCATGGCTGGCAGTGTCACTGCACATTGAAATGTCATTCGATACCCAGAGCTGGGACTTTACTGCTAACCCTTGAAAACATGGGTTAGGGTCTGTGGCACCTAGGTTAATCGGCACACTGTACACAGGCCAATTTTGAGTCAGGACACGTCAGTTGATAGTCTCACAATTCAGAGGGGCACCAGACAGGGGTGTCCTATTTCTGCTGATCTTTGCCCTGCCAATAGAGCTGCTGGCCTGCCAGCTGCAACATGTGCACCTGGGAGTGATTCCAGAACTGCACACCACATTGCTGGTAGACTTGACATCCTTGGTGGGGTCTCCCTAGCTTTGTCCCCTCTGTTTCCCAGGTTGTGGTGTGCTGGGCTCTGTTTTTGCTGTTTGATACTCTGGGCAGCTTACTACTGCTATCTAGCGCTAAAGTGCAAGTGCTTCTATGTAAAATGTATGTGTAATTGGCTTACCATGAATGGAATATTTGATTTACTAGTAAGACCCTAGTACAGTGCACTAGGTGCCCAGGGACTGTACATCAAATGCTACTAGAGGTCCTGCGGCACTAATTGTGCCACCCACATTAGTAGCCCTATAAACATGGCTCAGATCTGCCACTGCAGCGTCTGTGGGTGCAGTTTTAAACTGCCAATTCGACTTGACAAGTGTACCCACATGTCCGGCCTAAACCTCCCTTTTTATACATGTACGGCACCACTAAGGTAGGCCCTAGGTGGCCACATGGGCAGGGTAGGTTAAAGGTGGGACATGTACTTGTGTTTTACATGTCCTTACAGTGAAATACTGCCAAATTTGATTTTTAATGTTGCAAGGCCTTATAGGTTAACATGGGGGCTGCCTTTGTGTTATTAAAGTGCAGATTCCCTTTGGGAGCAGATAGAAATCCAGAGTTTAGGGTCTGAGCTCACAATTTAAAAATACATATTTTAGGGAAGTTGGATTTTAGATTGTGTGTTTGAAAAAGCCACTTTTAGAAATTAGGCATTTTCTGGCTTAAACCATTGTGTGATTCTACATGTTTGTGGACTACCTGTCTGGGTCAGTTTGACAGTGGGGCTGGTTGCACCTCTCCTCTAGACAGACACAAAGGGGGCTGGGGCTGGGGTGTAGCCCGCATATCCTGATGAGCCACCTGTGGTGGAAGGGAGGGGAGTAGTCACTCAACTGAATGGGCTGTGCCTGCCGTCACACAATGCAGTCTCCAACCCCCTGGTTTGTGGGTGGGGTCTGGCAAAGAAAGGATCTCACAAACACTTGAGACTTTACTTTGAAAATTGCCAACTTCAAAGGCAGAAAGGTGTATAAGTATTGGCCCCAAAACCCAAGAGTTTAGATTACTTCAAGGATTCAAAAGGAACCTCTGCCTGGAGAAGAGCTGAAGTGCTGCCATGGCCTGTGCCTGCTGTGTTGGGCCATCCTGCAGTTGCTGCTTCTGCCTGTGCAAGGGGACAGACTGGACTTTGTTGCATTCCTGCTTGAGAGTTAACTTCAAGGGCTTGGAGTAGAGCGTGCCTCCTGTTTAAGCCTCCGGGACTGCAAAGGCTTCACTAACCAGAGTCTACTTGCTGTGGACTCTAGCTTGCCAGAGGATGCCATTCCAGTTCCTGAACCCCTGGAAGTAAAATCCATGGGGAAAAAAAACCTGTCTGACAACGCCATGTGACTTTGAAAAGGATGCCGCCGCTACCTGGAACTGTGAATCTGCTTGCCTAGAGGCTGTGGACCTTGCCAAGTGAGATGAATCCAACGACACTAAGCTGACGCCTCTACCCTTGAACTACAACTCCACCTGCCCCGAGGCCATTGACCTTGTAGTAGTCAGATGACCCTGTAGGCCTTGTGTCACTGTAGTGTCTGATCTCACCAGACTTTGCTGACAGTGTGTCATAAGTCCAACGTCCGTGATTATCCAACACCATTGTGACCCCGTGAGATTGCCACGCAGCATCATGACTCCAGACTTCACAATCTGCCAGAACCAAGGGACCGACTTTGCATCTGATGCCACTTCACCCTCAGTGCCCTGCAGTGAGGACCTGATGCCACTGTGACACCCGTCCTTCTGCCCTGTGGCACTGGAACAGATGCTGCATTGGACCCAACAAGGTTGTTCTGTGACTGTGCACCGGCAGGTCTTCTACGTGTTTGAGGTACTGTACCTGGGACTGGGGGTTGAATGACTCCGTAAACTGCGCCATTGACGTCACATTGTAGGAAACAACTCCCTCACAATGCCGCAGAATACCAGCTTTAAGTATTTGTGCTTTAAGGCACTGTTTATGCTTTTAAGTGCTAAATTAATATTTTTAACTATATATTGTGGATTTTTACCGTATTTGGTCTTGTTTATTTAGATAAAATAATTACTATTTTTCTAAACCTGTGTTGTGTAATTTTGTAGTGGATCACTGTGTGTTTGTACAAATACTTAACACGTGGTCTGAGTTAAGTCTGCCTGCTCTTGCCAAGCTACCAAGGGGGGGTGATCGGGGTAACAGAGTGTGATTCTCCTTTACCTTGGCTAGACTGAGGGTCCTTGCTTGGACAGGGGGTAACCTGACTGCCAACCAAAGACCCCATTTCTAACATTGGGGATCAGCAGTGAGGATTTGAACTTTTATTTGTACTTGACAGTGATTAAGTGTACACTACTGTACCATTACGTGACCATGTACAGTTTTTGCTCTTGCTCTACTTTGGACTTTTTCCCTACTTCCATATTTTTGGCGGTCGAGTCACCAACTTTTTGAACTTCATTGGGAACTATTTTTTCTGCCTTTGAAACTTTGCACTTTTGTTGATTCTTCATCATGTCTTAATCTGGAGATGCATCAGCTCGGGCTGCTTTTGACTTGGAGAAACTGGAGATCTATACAGTGGCTCAGTTGAAGCAGTTCTGCAAAAATCTTGCCTGTCCCATTAAAGGCTCCACCAGAAAGGATGAGGTTGAGAAAGCAGCGAGGCCCTGGGTGACGAAGGAGCTGCAGAAGGCCCTGAGGGCCTGCGTGACGGAAGAGGAGGTGCTGCAGAAGGCCCCGAGGGCCTGGGTGGCAGAAGAGGAGGTGCTGCAGAAGGCCCCGAGGGCCTGGGTGGCAGAAGAGGAGGCGCTGCAGAAGGGCCCAGGTGACGGAGGAGGAGGAGGTGGTGCAGAAGGCCCCTGCGGGCCTGGGTGACGGAGGAGGAAGAGTTATCCATACACAATGGTATAGTGGGTGGGCCTGTTATGTCCAGGGAGAGGGTCTCCAGGGCAAGTAGCAGTGTCTTCCAAGGGTCTGACTCCTGAAGAGTTATAGAACAGACGGGCAGAGTGCTCACCAGCTGGAGTTGAAGTTTAGGATGCAAAGGGAGATGGAAGAAAGGGGGATGGCCATAGAGAAGATACTGCTGGCCCACAAGCTCATCTTGAGGGAGCTGGATCAAAGGTGCCAGTCCAGGAGTGATGGTGGCAGCGTCCACTGAACTACAACCAGTGGCAGATTATTCTCGCAGCTTGCCGCCAAGACGTGGAATACTCTTCCCACCCACCTGCATCTGACCAAAGACCTCCTTACCTTCAGGAAAGGTCTCAAGACCTGGCTGTTCAAGGAGTACCAGCACTCTCCTCCCTCCCCCCCCCCCCCCCCCAACACCTTGAGACCCTCACGGGTGAGCAGTGCACTTTACAAATCTCTGATTAAGGTTGCTGAGCCTGGATCAGCCTGTGTGCTGGTGTTACCCCAGTGCTTCAGAGCCTTCCTACTGGTCCTGGCTCATGATGTGCCTTTAACTGGACATTTGGGGGAGGACAAGACCTTTGAAAGGCTTGTCACCCACTTTTTCTGGCCCCTAATGCGCAGGCACTCAGATGCATTTTGAAGGTCTTGCCAGACTTGTAAGGCAAGTAGCTAGAATGGGGGGAAACGCAAAGCTCCCCTCCAACCTTTTCCAGGGGGTAGTACCCCCTTCGAAAGGGTCAGTATTGACATTGTGAGGCCTCTGGATCCCAAGACAGCCATGGGCAACAGGTTCTTCCTGGTCTTAGTGGACCATGCCACCAGGTACCCAGAAGCCATTCCTCTGAGATCAATCATCTCCACTGTGGTGGGTTGTGTGTAGATGGGGGTTACCTGCATGGGGTACCCCAAGGAAGTTCTATCTGATAGAGGTACCAACTTCATATCTACTTATGAAGTCTGTTGCACGAGTGTGGGGTAACAAGTTCACCACTCAATCCCCCAAAGCAATGGTCTGGTTGAGAGATTCAACTGCACCTCTAAAAGGCATGATCAGCCTGTCTGAGCCCTTAGACGGAAGTCTGGACATCCTCTTGCCATGCCTTCTGTTCACCTACCAGGAAGGAGCCTAAAAAATGGCTTGTATTTAGTTCTTGTGAGTTACGGTTTGTCCACCTGGTCAGGTGACCTTTGGGTCTGGTGGAGGACTTTGAGAAAGCCCCCAGTAAACCTCCCCAGGATGTATTCAGTTACATGCTGGCCCCCAGAAACCAGACTGCCCGCTTCAGGGCTCTCGCAAAAGAGCCTAGAAACAAGCCAGGAAGACATTAAACTCTTGTAGAGTTTCAGCCTGGGCAAAAAGTGTGGGTAATGGCACCAGTGAAGCCTAAGGTGCTCCAGGACACAATTTACTGGATCATTTGAGGTGGTGGAGTGCAAGAGTGAAGTCCTCTACCTGGTGGACCTGCGGACTCCCAGGAACCCTTTAAAGGTCCTGCATGTGAACTGTTAAGCCACACTGAGTAGACTGAATTGTCTATGCTCCTAGCGATGGATGATAGGGTGGAGGAAGAGTGAGCCTCTTCCTGACCGCCTGTCTGCTGGGGAGAAGGATGGGTCTGGAGGGAGTGAACCTCTCCCCCTCCCTAACTCAAGAATGACACATGGACGGTCGCCACGTATTGGGTCAGTTTGCCTCCCTGTTCTACTTGTTACCAGGGGTCACACACTTGTGTACACATGTGCCCACTGGAGACAGTGCACCTATTAAACAGAAAGTTTACAAGGTGACTGACAAGGACAGAGCTAGCATCAAAGATGGAGTCTAAGATGTTATCCCTAGGGGTAACTAAATTTCCTAGCAGTCCTTGGGCAAGCCCTGTGACTGTCCCAAAGGCTGCAGCTACTGGTGCCACCCCAAAACTCCAGTTGTGTGGACTACCAGGATCTCAATTTAGTCACAACCTGACCTTCACCCCATCCCCCGAACGGATGAGCTCATTGTTCAGTTGGGAGCTGCCAAATACCTCAGCACCTTTGATGTGTGGTTATTGGCAGATTGCCCTAACAGCGGGCCAAGGAGAGGTCAGCATTTTCTTCCTCAGATGGACACTTCCAGTTTAAAGTGATGCCATTGGAGACGACAAATGCCCCTGTCACCTTTTAGAGGTTGCTCAAACAGGTGTTGACTGGGCTAAATTGGTTCAGTGCCGCCGACCCGAATGACATTGCAGTGTTCAATTTCACTTGGAAGGGACACTTGCAGCACATCTGCAGAGTGATGGAGACCCTGCAAAAGGCAGGCCTCACTATTCAGGCCAATAAGTGCCAGATAGGGCAGGGTTCAGTGATGTATTTGGTACACCAGGTAGGGAGTGGCCAGGTGGCACCCCTACAGGCAATAATTGACACCATTCTGGCTTGGCAGCCTACCAAGACCGACTGAGGTGAAGGCCTTTTTAGGTGATTTGTCAAGGGATATGGCACCATTGTTGTCCACTTGAATGAGTCGACTACCAAGAAGCAACTAAAGAAGGTGATCTGAAAAGGGGTTTGCTAGACCACTTTTGATGCCCTGAAGGCTGCCATGTGCCCAGCATCCATGCTGAAGGCACCGGACTACTCCAAGGAGTTTGTTGGGCAAACAGACCTCAGAGCATGATTTAGGAGCAGTACTTACAGCTTATTGAAGAGGGCCTAGATAAACCTGTAGCCTTCATTAGCAGGAGGTTACATCACATGAAATATAGGTGGAGTGCAATAGAGGGTGAGGCTTTTGCTGTGGTCTGGGTGCTGAAGGTAAGACCCTACTTGTTTGGGACTCACTTCCAAGTTCAGATCGACCACAGGCCCCTCAGATAGTTCATGCAGATGAGGAGTGAGAATCCAAAACTGTTGAGGTAGTCCATTTCCCTACAGGGGATGGGCTTTGTGGTGGACCACCACCCTGTTACAGAACACATCAATGCTGATGGCTTGTCCAGATTTTTCCGCCTTAGTGATGAAAACTCCCATTAAGTTGGATAGTTACTCACCACTTTCAGCTTGCAGGCATATGTTAGACTTGGCATAGTCTCCCCTAACGTTTTGCCTCGGTTTTCCAGGTTGTTGATGTGTGCTGGACTGTTTTTGCTGTTTATTTTACTGCTATCTAGTGCTAAAGTGCAAGTGCTGGACTATGTAAAATGTATGAGTAATTGGCTTTCCAGGATTAGCATATTTGATTTACTAGTAAGTCCCTAATACAGTGCACTAGAGGTGCCCAGGGCCTGTAAATCGAATGAGACTAGTGGGCCTGCAGTACTGATTGTGCCACCCACATTAGTAGCCCTCTCTGTAAACATGGCTCAGACCTGCCACTGCAGTGTATGTGTGTGCAGTTTTAAACTGCCAATTAGACTTGGCAAGTGTACCCACTTGCCAGGCCTAAACCTTGCCTTTTTATACAAGTAAGGCACCCCTACGTTAGGTCCTAGGAAGCCCCGTGGGCAGGGTGCAGTGTATGGTTAAGGTAGGACATATAAAAAACATTACTAAGTCCTGACATTGAAAAACTGCCAAATCCCGTTTTCACTGTTACAAGGCCTCTCTCTCTCATAGGTTAACATGGTGACTGCCTTTAAGTATCATTAAAGTGCAGATTTCCTTTGGAAGCAGACAGATCTGGAGTTTGGGGTCTCTGAACACACAATTTAAAATGACATCTTAGTGATGTTGGTTTTTAGAATGTGTATGAAAATGCCACTTTTAGAAAGTAGGCATTTTCTTGCTTAAACCATTCTGTGACTCTGCCCGTTTGTGGATTCTCTCTGGGTCAGATTGACAGTGGGGTGATTGCACCTCTAGGCAGTGACACAAAGGGCACTAGGGTGGAGCCTGCATATCCTGATGAGCCATCTGTGCTGGAGAGGAGGAGTGGTCACTCACACCTGAATGGGCTGTGCCTGCCCTCACACAAGGCAGTCTCCAACCCCCTGGTGTGTGGCTGGTGCCTGGCCAAGAAAGAATCTTAGACACTTGAGACTTTACTTTGAAGTTTGCAAACTTCCAAAGGCAGGAAGGGGTACAAGTATTTTGCCCCAAAACCCAAGACTTTAGATACTTCAAGGATTCAAAAAGGAACCTCCGACTGGAGAACACCCTAAGCTGAGGAGAAGTGCTGCTCTGGCCTGTGACTGCTGTGTTGGGCTATCCTGCAGTTGCTGCTTTTGCCTGTGCAAGGGGACAGACTTGACTTTGTTGCATTCCTGCTTGAGAGGTAACTCCAAGGGCTTGGAGTACAGATTGGCTCCGGTTTTGAAGCCTCAGGGTCTACAAAGGCTTCACCAACCAGACCCGAGACTGAGACTACTTGCTGTGGACTCTAGCTTGCCAGAGGGTGCCATTCGAGTTCCTGGACCCCTGGAAGTGAATTCCTGGAGACAACCAGCCTAACTATGCCGGATGACACTGACTTGGCAAAGAACACTGCTGCCCTTAACCGTGATGCCACTTGCCCTGAGGCAGTGGACCTCGCTGAGTACAACGAATCCAACAACCCTGTAAGCGGACGCCACTACCCTGGATTGTGACACCACCTGCCCTGAGGCCATGGACCTTGTAGAAGTCAGACAACCCTGTGGGCCTTGCGTTGCTGCAGATGCTAATCCTGCCTGACTTTGCTGACACCAGAGTGTACTAAGTCCAACGTCTGTGACAATCCAACACCATTGGATCTCCTGCAGCCCTGTGCCACCATTGTGAACCCATGAGGTTGCCCTGCAGCATCGTGACTCTGCAAGACTTCACATCTGGTGGAACCAAGGGACCAACTTTGCATCTGATGCAGTTTCACCTCCACCGCCCTGCAGTGAGGACCCGATGCTGCTGTGCAATACCTCTGTCCTTCCCTGTGGCACTGAAACAGACGCTGCATCAGACCCAATGATGCTGCTCTCCCCATCTCCGTGCACCAGACTATTTTCTATTTGTTTAAGGTACTGTACCTGGGGGTCAAAACTCCATAAACAGCGCCATTGGCGTCGCATTGTAGGAAACGACTCAGTCATGATGCTGCATAATGCCAACTTTCAGTATTTGTGCCTCAAGGCACTGTTTATGCTTTTAAGTGCTAAATTCATGTTTTTAACTGTATAGAGTGGATTTATCATATTTGGTCTTATTTTAGATAAATTAATCACTATTTTTCTAAACCAGTGGGGTCAATTTCTAGTGGATCACTGTATGTATGTTTGTTCAAATACTTGTCACAAGCTGGCAGGCTTAGCTCAGAAAATGTGTTCAGCTACCAAGGGGGTGAGTGGGAGTTTACCGAGTGTGGTTCTCCTTTACCCTTACTAGAGTGAGGGTCCTGGCTGGGATAGAGGGTAACCCGACTGCCAACGACCCCATTTCTAACAATCACTATATGCAGATGAAGTCCTGTTTTTTTTGCTGGATGCTCTTATTGGAGTTGACACATTTCAGGGCTTAAAAGCTCATCCAAATCATGCCTCTTTCCTCTGGTGCCAACCTCTGAACTGATTAAGATTTCCCCAACAGGATTCCAGCTTCCGTGGTGCTACAAAACCTTTAAATACTTAGGTCTCCAGCTATACCACTCTGATGGGGACATTAAGGATGGCAACATGGACAAAGCATTAGGATCCATCTGAAAATACTTACCTTTAGGTGATCAAGGCAAGTCTCCCCACTAGGCTGAGTGGTGATCTCCAAGATGCTGATGCTACCCCACCTACTTTACTTCACAGCACGCCCGCTCATACTCCCCAAATGCTCCATACATGAACTCTATGGCCTTCTGCTGGAACTGGTAAGGGGTGAAGGGCAGCAGCAGGTGGCTCTCGCCACTCAACATTGACCCCCCCCCACTTGATGGTAGCTCAGTGCACTTAATTTTGAATTGCATTATGCGACAGTGCTGCTGCAGTGGCTAATATGCTGGCCACAGGTGACAGCATGCCCCAAAAAGGCAACAATCTCTAGGATCACGGGTGGGGGGGGCGGTAGGGGGGGAAATGGAGAAGAACAAGCACCTACACACGTTTGACTGATCTGGACAGTTGTCGCCAATGGAAAACACGCCATACAATAGTGGCTCGACTGTGCTGGTGCAGATTTGTACATGGCAAAGGTCCCCACTTTCCATACTCATCCATAGCAATACAACACTCGCCGGGACTCCATATAAAGGTGCAGAGATATGATATGGACCAGTGGAGGGAGGCAGGGTAAACCAACTGGGTGATCTCTACCAAGAAGGCACAAATGTTATTTCAAGATATCATGGACACTTGTGGCACGGGGGCTAGCCACTGACATTTCATGCCATACAACACATTGCACGCCTCATGGATTGCTGGGGAAGCAGAACCACCTTTACCCCCCCCCACATTATATGGTTCACCAACCTACAGAATCATATGCCATGCCATCACCACATTATACCCCTCCCACAATTCCAGCCCTACAGGGTACACAAATCCAAACTGCTTCAGCATGTGAAAGTGGTATACTGTTATCTAGGATTTCACTTCATGCAATTTAGCCATGTGCATCACACCTACCTCTCCTCAATGAATTAAGCCTATGTTTTCAGCCCTGACCCCCAAGGTATAAGTTACTGGATGGTGGATTCTATCACATGGTATGGGAGTGCCCAATGTTACAAGCAGTCTGGCATGAGGTCCCAAATATCATTGCCAAACTCATAGAACACAAAACCTACATGTCCTATTTGCTGGGTCTTTGCCCCAAAGCCAAATGTGACAATTTTACACAGGTTCATCAACTTCACTTTTGTCCTGCACTAGTGGCAGACAGATGTCAGGGAAGGTGCACACAGCCCGAGACCCTCCCCACCACCCCCCAATGTTGGCTAGCCACATTGACATGCTGGGAGACTTACCTCACCAACATTGAAGCAATTAATTATATGCTCACCAAGCACACCGCTTTCAGCAGTTACGGATCACATTTACACACACCAGGATGCAGGCAGCTAAGATATGAGGGCATGGGGAAATTTCAAATCCATATGAAGGGAGAACGCCGCCACACTGAGACACCCTCTTGTGAAGTTCCAGCCACAGGGATCAAGGGGAGGCCCAAGAGATAGCAGGCAGCACTAGATGGACATGAACCCTTACCTTAACAGCATGCACTGTAATCCCCAGCAGAGACATCCTTCATTGGCCTACAGGTACTATGGAAGGACAAAAAAAAATATCCAAGGACCCCCATAGTGTGGGAGTTTCTCGCACCTCTAACAGAAAATAAAAACACAAAGATAATACAAATCTTGTGGCCAGAAATTCAGCAGGGTAAAGAGACTTACTCCTTTGCAACTTTGATGCCAAGACATCTCAAGCACAAAAAGGAGTAGCTCAAATTTAAGTTGAAACAGAATAATCACAAACACTAGCTAGGAGACACATACCAAAAGATCTCCCTGATTTCCACCTTTATGAAGTAGATAAGGAGACCAGTTTCCCCCCTGAACATATCTTCTTTATATTGCATGAAGTGCTAAAGTAATGTGTGATGCTTAGCAAAAAAAATTCCCAGGTTCAGCAATTAGATGTAAGACCACTACAAATCACCAAATAAACAAAGGTAAGTTTCCAGAAGCCATCTGTCAATACCTGTGCACCAAAATTGTTGTAAGAAAAAAAAAAAAAAAAAAAAAAATCACTGAAAAACACCAGTTCTTTTGAGAACTACCTACGCATTTCAATTAAACTGCTTGTCCTTGGTAACTCCTATGCTCTGCAAGGCGCCAAATGGCAGAAGAGTACACTAGTTGTCAGAGACCTAGGCACATGCCAAGCCACCCTAGTTTTCTAACGGTTTTGTTTTTATCATATGCAAGAATATTGGCCCAAAATATATAATTACATTAATGATTAGTACCCCTGCTACCTGGATTTCATCAAAGAGGATTTCAAAACCGAAACTCAGAGGTAAGAATGAACGAGACTGCAAAGCCTCTTGAATGAATTACCAAGCCACCCATTATAGAAAGGGTTGTGCTTGGCAACTATGGTAGACTGGATGAATTTAAAAGCTAAACACTGTGCATGGACTCCCCAGAATGAGGGTCACTTCTGGGGTGATGCCAGCAGAGTGTCCAGCCCTATAAGATATTCAGCTATGTGCTTTGCAATGTCTTGGTTGCACTGGCTTATCCACCTTGACAATTTGTGCACTTAACATAGCGCCCTCACAATTTTTTCTCCCAAGTCAGTTCCCTTTCGGCTCCCCCTTGCCAATCTGTTTTGCTTAGCATCACCAGTTTGTCCCATATGCCTGTTCTGTTTGTGATCAGTGTGATTGAATCTTCTACATGGCATGTTCGGGATCAACACTGCCATGCTGGTCAACTCTTGGTATCACCACAGCAACATCTGTTGCAGGGTAAATGGAATATGCTCCTATTCTATACTTTAATGTACCCACTTAGTTTGATAATTCTTGGGTACTTACTGTTTCTATCCGGAGCTCAAATCCTGCATCATCCCTTGAGGATCACCAGTATTAAACTTAAGACGAAGGCCATCTCACATGGATTTTACCATTGACATTCTACAATGGAAAGAGCTCTAGTGACCTCTGCACTCTTCCTTGTTTTGCCCAGCCTTTTCTCTTCAGGTGTGAGTTGTCAGCACTTCGTCACGCAAGGGATTGGGGAAAGGCTGGAATTTGAAATTAAACCCTGCCACAAACCACAAGCTTGGTAGTTGAGTGACTTAAGATCCATCTCTTTTGTAGCCCAATTGGTCAAAACCTCTGGAACGCCTAGTTTTCTGACAACTACTAAATTATGTAGAGGAGAAAGATGTTCAGATATTTTTTCAGGTAGGTTTCTGTGCCGGCAGAAGCACAGAACTGGTAATATATAATAGAAACCATTTCTAGGCATAATTTTGTGAAACTGCCCTATGCCCATAAACCGAAATTATTAATTGTGTTTTCCCCAGAAGACACTTGAGTCAAATACCACAAATACAGACTTTGCGCAGGTAATGCTAATTTTGCCTTTTAGAAATACGAACAAATTCTTGAACCTAGATATCCTTGGAATGTTCATACTAATACTTCCTGTTATATAATTTGAGGATGTTAGATTCATTTACAGCCATTGTTCTTTCGAAATTAGAAAATGCAAATGATTAAATGCAAAAGATACAGAAAGGGCACATCCCCCCAGTTCACCGATTATAATTCCTGACAGCAACATGAAGCTCTTTTGTATAATTTTACTATTAAACTGCCAATTACACTAATTCACTTTCTGGATGCTAAAGACTAAGGTATAGTAATTCGTTTTCTTGAACATGGCTTACTAAATTATGATGGCTAATATGCCTGGGAAATTCAAAGCAATGACCCAATTGCTTAAAAATATTCATTTGTTTTTCATTAAAATGTTCTCCTTTGCTGTATGAATTATGCAAGAAAACAGATTTAGAGTCGGTTTTTATTTTTTGTGCACATCTTGCTTAAGATTAACATTTTAGACTACAAATCGAGTGAGGACTTTGTAAACACAAACATAAGATGCACACTCTTTTCTGCCTCTGGTTAGCTTTATTCAGTTATTTGCAGTTTATATAATGTATAAGACTGATGAGTTATACCATAACAGGATATGCAGTACTCCAGTGAATCCAAATAAGCACAAAACGCCAAACAATGAATATGAAGAGCAATACAATAAAAAATAATAAAAAAACACTAGAGAATCAAGATGATAATGCAGTGGCACATTTGTAACAGAAGGCTGACTATTTTTAAGGTTCACAGCTAAACAAAATGGGGGCTATTCACTGAAGCATTGTGAGTACATATAGTAATACAGTAGCACTAAAGCTACTCTAATATGCAGTTCACAATTATGCCTCTGACTACCCCTGTCCTATTTGTGGAGTTCTTCACACGGAGGTACATTTTTGTAGTTACTATGGAAGGGGCTAGTGTGAGGTGCGAAAATGTAGAATACCTACTTCAAAATGGGAGGAGAAATATAAAAAATAAAGAGGCCAGGCACATGTCAAGCAGTGGCGTAAGTAACAAGTGCACTGTTTTCACACAGAAATCAATGGGTAGTGGGAATAACTAACATTATAAAGGAATAAAACAAGAAACCGTGTTTTAATGTTTTAAAAGTAAATCGTTACATAGCACAATTTTAGACTTGTCATTACGACTTAGGAAGAAGCCTTCAATCATTCAGAACGTCTAACACATCGATAGGGGAAAACAACAGTCATAACTCACCCCATGCATCGCCAGGTGTAACTACAGCAGCAGCTAATCACACAGCCTGTTCAAATAAGTGCAAGCAATGCACACTTTTTTCACCATGTCAGTGAATGGTAAATGTTGCAGACTTGGTGCCAGAGTTCACTTTGCCTGCAACTCACTCAGACCATTCACACAATTCAAAATACAGGCGACACTCCACTTCATGACCACTGGACTTTTCCAGAGGGTCACTGTGGAAATGGTGGA
The DNA here is from genome assembly GCF_031143425.1 of Pleurodeles waltl. Classification (NCBI taxonomy): domain Eukaryota; kingdom Metazoa; phylum Chordata; class Amphibia; order Caudata; family Salamandridae; genus Pleurodeles; species Pleurodeles waltl. Next base: position 725,409,542 of record NC_090446.1, on the reverse strand, counting down.
CATCTTGGAGGCAACCCACTGCTTTATTGATATGTTTACTGTCTATCCTTGGTGCACACAACAGCTGAATTTTGTACCTGTCTGCTCTTGCACATCATTTGGTTGCTGGGTATTTTGGTGATGTGGCCATTGGGTTAGATTACCTAAATCTCATTGGTATTTGTGTATCTGGTGTATGGATTAACAGATTGGTACTCCTGTTCACCCCATTCACTTATGCACTCACAAGACAAACATTGACTGCATGTATAGAATGTTGGCTACATTGTAATTATTACCACATTAAAACACATTTCACATATCTGTTGCAGGTGATGTAATGTATAGCCTCGCCCACACTTCCTTACTCATCTAGATGTCCCACAACCTCGCCTAGGAGGTGTAGGAGCACACAAGTATACTCAAGCAAACACTGAGCACACTTGCTATTCTTAAGATAGGATTGGGAATTCTTGATTGGAGTGTGCTTGAGTATTCTCATAGGTAGTGGACAAGCACATAGTAGTCTTTTGCATTTTGCACAATTTGGTCATGTGACTAGGCTTACGTTTGGAATTACCACTCAGCCTCGCCATATCCAGGTTCCAGGAGGGCACAGAAGAGCAGGTGCGTGATAAACTGGTAGCCTCACATTTGGGCAGTATCGAGTAAGGGAAGAACGTTGGACTATGACAGTCCACATATCCAGAGACTCCCCTGTGGCATCACATGAAACTCAATTCTGTATGTAACAGATCCATAGATATGACTGTCACCAACATTCCATTTTACAACTACATACATCATTAAACTCACTTATTTTCTACTCCTATCAATACATGCAGTGTATGTACAGTGACAGATAAGACATAGCACAGTCACATCTTAACCCACATATTTGTATACTTCAATTATTTAAAATTGTATATTGTCGCCTTTCCTGCACAGCGACCAGTGATCACCGATTGGCACTCTGAAGGTGGCCTAGCTACAATACTCCTATTCCCCTCCCCTCTGTCTCCCCTAAACTTATATTACATGTGTATACTGCAGCCCAGACGGATGAATGCGAGATAGACTCCAGGCCTCTCCCCTCTCTCTGGTTCCCATGAGAAGACTTTCTCCGCACCTCTCCCCACACCGTTTTTCTCCATCCTTCCACTCAGCAATGTCTCCTCAACATATACAACTTATTGGTAGTTATCTATTGTTTCCTGGAGACCAGACAACTGGTCAAGTAAATATGTACTGTAAGATGGGTGCATTATTTGCACTCATCTGTCTCCAGGATAATATTGTATGGTGACAACTATTTTTGTATCCCTTTTCAAAATGAATGTGTAAATACAAATGTAATTGGAAATTGATTTTTCGGTCAGGCACCACTTGTTAGAAGTGTTCAATGACTTCGCAGTAAGAAGTTGCCCACGTGTTCGAATGGGATAATCCAGCAACTCCCAATGGACTGACCACCACCTAAGGATGGGCATTTTATAAAACCAAGCTCTGTGCAATTTGGAGAAATCATGGTGTCTACTACCTCAAAGAACACCGTGGGGCCTTCAGAAACTATTGTTGCCACACACATTCGTCTTTCAGCCCCCAAGAAACCCCTCAAGGTCCCTACAAGCATGACAAAACTGGAGCTCCTTTTGTATCTGAGCCCTGAATCAGACAAGGCATGTCAAACCGCAATGTTTGAACAAGAAGTACATAAAAATGTCATGGGATTGTGAGCCTTCATAATCCTGATTAAGCTCTTCACACAGTCCTGGGCACAAACATAATAAACATACATTTCTTAGAAATCAAAACGGGTAAAAGTAGGGGACTGCGAAAACCGAGTAATTTGCTTACACAATTCTGTGAAATTTCAGAAAAACTAACAAAGATGTACACAACGCAAGCACGTATGTTGTTTAGAACAATATTTCACTGCACAATGTGTCCTCACTTCAATTTGACAAAAGCTTGCAATTCTTGGTAAAAAAACATCATGCCAATCAAAACTTGAAATTGTAAACCCTATATATTTATACTTCAGCCATAAAGAGCACATTCATTTTGGGATGTCCAGTTTATCTGTAAGGCCTTAACAGGACACAGCTAAAATGTTCTGACTTCTATCTGTGAGTACTACCTTTATGCAGACACCAGTCTGAAGCAAACAATCTTCCTTGCTCAGCCTGCTTAATCCCTTCTGTGCCCAGGACGTAATGGTTACGTCCTGAGGCACAGTGCTGCTGTGCCAGGACGTAACCATTACGTCCTGTGCATAGAGCCCAGAGGGAGCGCTAGCGCTCCCTCTGTGGGGTTCCCCCCCACCCCCCCAGGTCAGGGATGGAAGGGGAAGCCCTTCCCCTTCCACCCACGACCCCTCCCCCAACCCCCCCTGTGACATCAGCGCGCGAGCTGATTAGTCACAGGGTCTCCCCTATCGCGCTGGAAGCAGATTGAAAGAGAAATGCTAAGCATTTCTCTTTCAATCCCATGGGGGAGGCCCGGAGGGGCTTCAAAGGAAAGGAAATGTATTTCCTTCCCTTTGAAGTCTCACAGGGCTTCAAAACCCGGATTGCTTGCAATCCGGCTTTTGAAACTCCACTAGACACCAGGGATTTTTTTTTATTTTATCTGAAACTGACAAAAGGGAGCGACCCCTTGGGCAAGGGTCGCTCCCAGGGGGGGCATTTTTTGGGAAGGCCTTTTCTGCCCCCCCTGGGGGCAGTTCGGCCTATCATTAGGCCGATCTGCCCACAGGGGGGGGCAGAAACCTCTAGGCACCAGGGATCATTTTTTTTTTTTTTTTGTTATGTTTTTTTTTTTTTTTAGGTGGGGAGCGACCCCTTAGGCAAGGGTCGCTCCCCTATGGGGCAAATTATATTTAGACCATTTCTGCCCCCCCTTGGGGGCAGATTGGCCTATTTTGATGAGGCCAATCTGCCCCCCAAGGGGGGCAGAAACCATTAGACACCAGGGAGTTTTTTTTGCGTGAATTTCACGCAAGGGGAGCGACCCCTTAGGCAAGGGTCGCTCCCGGGGGGGGGGGAATTATTTTAGGTCATTTCTGCCCCCCTGGGGGGTAGATCAGCCCCCAAGGGGGGCAGAAACCACTAGGCAACAGGGATTTTTTTTGTTTTACAGATGGGGAGCGACCCCTTGGACAAGGGTCACTCCCCTGGAGGGGCAAATTGTATTTAGGCCATTTCTGCCCGCTTTGGGGGCAGATCGGCCGATTTTAGGTCAATCTGCCCCCAAGGGGGGCAGATACCACTAGGCACCAGGGATCTTTTTTTTGTGCCGTCACGCAAGGGGAGCGACAATGTAGGCAAGGGTCGCTCCCCGGGGGGGGGGGTGGGGGAGAATTTATTTTAGGCCATTTCTGCCCCCCCCCGGGGGCAGATCGTCCTATTAGGCCGATCTTATTTATTTTTGGCGCCTAGAAACCTCTAGGCGCCAGGGCAATTTTTTTTTGTGTGTTGTTTGTTTTTTTTATTTTTTTTATTTTTTTTTATTAGAGATGGGGAGTGACCCATCAGGCAAGGGTCGCTCCCCTGGGGTGGAAATTGTATTTAGACCATTTCTGCCCCCCTTGGGGGCAGATTGGTCGATTTTAGGTCAATCTGCCCCCAAGGGGGCAGAAACCACTAGGCACCGGGGATTTGTTTTTGGCGCCAATGTCACGCAGGGGGACCAACCCCGTAGGCAAGGGTCGCTCCTGGGGGGGGGGGGGGGGGGTGCAAATTTATTTTAGGCCATTTCTGCCCCCGCTTGGGGCAGAAACCTCTAGGCGCCAGGGCAAAATTTTTGTGTGGTTTTTTTTTTGTTTGTTTTTTTAGAGATGGGGAGCGACCCATCAGGCAAGGGTCGCCTCCCCTGGGGGGCAAATTTATTTTAGGGCATTTCTGCCCCCAGGGGGGCAGAATCCTCTAGGCAGCAGGGAAATTCATTATTATTATTATATATTTTTTTTTTTTTTTTTTTTTTTTTTTTTTTTTTTTAAGAGATGGGGAGCGACCCATCAGGCAAGAGTCGCTCCCCTGGGGGGCAAATTGTATTTAGACCATTTCTGCCCCCCCTTGGGGGCAGATACCACTAGGCACCGGGGATTTGTTTTTTGGCGCCAATGTCACGTAGGGGGGGGCGACCCTGTAGGCAAGGGTCCCTCCCGGGGAGGGGGGGTCAAATTTACTTTAGGGCATTTCTGCCCCCCCCCCCCCCCGGGGCCGGCTGAGCTAGAGGCCAAAATCCACAGGTAGGCACTTTGCAAAAAACACCTATGTTTTCTGTGAAAAATATGTTGTGTCCACGTTGTGTTTTGGGCCATTTCCTTTCGTGGGCGCTAGGCCTACCCACACAAGTGAGGTACCATTTTTATCGAGAGACTTAGGGGAACGCTGGGTGGAAGGAAATTTGTGGCTCCTTTCAGATTCCAGAACTTTGTCACAGAAATGAGGAAAATTGTTTTTTGGCCAAATTTTGATGTTTGAAAAGGATTCTGGGTAACAACCTGGTCAGAGCCCCGCAAGTCACCCCATCTTGGATTCCCCTGGGTTTCTAGTTTTCAAAAATGCGCTTGTTTGCTAGGTTTCCCTAGGTGCCGGCTGAGCTACAGGCCAAAATCCACAGGTAGGTACTATTTTCTATGAAAAAATGTGATGTGTCCACGTTGTGTTTTGGGCCATTTCCTGTTGCGGGCGCTAGGCCTACCCACACAAGTGAGGTATCATTTTAATCGGGAGACTTGGGGGAACGCTGGGTGGAAGGAAATTTGTGGCTCCTCAGATTCCAGAACTTTCTGCCACAGAAATGTGAGGAACATGTGTTTTTTTTAGCCAAATTGAGGTTTGCAAAGGATTCTGGGTAACAGAACCTGGTCCGAGCCACACAAGTCACACCATCTTGGATTCCCCTAGGTCTCTAGTTTTCAGAAATGCACAGGTTTGGTATGCGATGTGTCCACGTTGTGTTTTGGGGCATATCCTGTCGCGGGCGCTAGGCCTACCCACACAAGTGAGGTATCGTTTTTATCGGGAGACTTGGGGGAACATAGAATTGCAAAACAAGTGTTATTGCCCCTTATTTCCCTTCCAAATGTAAGACAGTGTGTAAAATAGACGTCTATTTGAGAAATGCCCTGTAATTCACATGCTAGTATGGGCACCCCGGAATTCAGAGATGTGCAAATAACCACTGCTTCTCAACACCTTATCTTGTGCCCATTTTGGAAATACAAAGGTTTTCTTGATAGCTATTTTTTACTCTTTATATTTCAGCAAATGAATTGCTGTATACCCGGCATAGAATGAAAACCCACTGCAGGGTGCAGGTCATTTATTGGCTCTGGGTACCTAGAGTTCTTGATGAACCTAGAAGCCCTATATATCCCCGCAACCAGAAGAGTCCAGCAGACGTAACGGTATATTGCTTTAAAAAATCTGACATTGCAGGAAAAAGTTCGAGTAAAACGTAGAGAAAGTGATGTTTTTTTACCTCAATTTCAATATTTTTCTTTTTCAGTTGTTATTTTCTGTAGGAAACCCTTGTAGGATCTACACAAATTACCCCTTGCTGAATTCAGAATTTTGTCTACTTTTCAGAAGTGTTGCGGTTTCTGGGATCCAGCATTGGTTTCATGCCCATTTCTGTCACTGACTGGAAGGAGGCTGAAAGCACAAAAAAATCGTAAAAATGGGGTATGTCCCAGTAAAATGCCAAAATTGTGTTGAAAAATTGGGTTTTCTGATTCAAGTCTGCCTGTTCCTGAAAGCTGGTAAGCTGGTGATTATAGCACTGCAAACCCTTTGTTGATGCCCTTTTCAGGGAAAAAACCACAAGCCTTCTTCTGCAGCCCCTTTTTCCCATTTTTTTTTTTAAAAAAAACGAAATTCACTGTATTTTGGCTAATTTCTTGGCCTCCTTCTGGGGAACCCACAAAGTCTGGGTACCTCTAGAATCCCTAGGATGTTGGAAAAAAAGGACGCAAATTTGGCGTGGGTAGCTTATGTGAACAAAAAGTTATGAGGGCCTAAGCGCGAACTGCTCCAAATAGCCAAAAAAAGGCTCGGCACAGGAGGGGGAAGGCCTGGCAGCGAAGGGGTTAATGGGGCAAGCACACGAGTCTCCGTACTAACATGTAGTGGTAGATCCCCTCAACTCAGCAGTCTAGTAAAGTAGACCTTTATTTTAAAAGGTGGGGATTAGAAGTTACATTTTTTATTTTTTTTAATTTCAAAAGTTTTATTAAGAATATATAAGGCGGTACATACAGTATATAAACTGTTTAGCTTTCAGAACATTGTTTTCATTCTTTTACCACAATTATTTCCATTGTGTACATATATACATGTTGTAGGAGGCTGGACTGGCTTGTAGTGAGTACCAAGGGGTACTTACACCTTGCACCAGGCCCAGGTATCCCTTATTAGTGAAGAGGGGTGTCTAGCAGCTTAGGCTGATAGAAAAGGTAGCTTAGCAGAGCAGCTTAGGCTGAACTAGGAGACGAGTGAAGCTCCTACAGTACCACTAGTGTCATATGCACTTTATAAGAAAACAATACACAGATATACTAAAAATAAAGGTACTTTATTTTTATGACGATATGCCAAAAGTATCTCAGTGAGTACCCTCAGTATGAGGATAGCAAATACACAAGATATATGTACACAATACCAAAAATATGCAGTATAATATTAGAAAACAGTGCAAACAATGTATAGTTACAATAGGATGCAATGGGGGCACATAGGGATAGGAGCAACACAAACCATATACTCCAAAAGTGGAATGCGAACCACGAATGGACCCCAAACCTATGTGACCTTGTAGAGGGTCGCTGGGACTGTAAGAAAACAGTGAGGGTTAGAAAAATAGCCCACCCCAAGACCCTGAAAAGTGAGTGCAAAGTGCACTAAAGTTCCCCAAAGAGCACAGAAGTCGTGATAGGGGAATTCTGCAGGAAAGACCAAAACCAGCAATGCAACAACGATGGATTTCCAGACAAGGGTAACTGTGGAACAAGGGGACCATGTCCAAAAGTCACGATCAAGTCGAGAGTGGGCAGATGCCCAGGAAATGCCAGCTGTGGGTGCAAAGAAGCTGCTACTGGACAGTAGAAGCTGAGGATTCTGCAAGAACGACAAGGGCTAGAAACTTCCCCTTTGGAGGATAGATGTCCCACGGCGTGGAGAGTTGTGCAGAAGTGTTTTCCTGCGGAAAGACTGTAAACAAGCCTTGCTAGCTGCAAAGATTGTGGTTGGGGTTTTTGGGTACTGCTGTGGCCCAGGAGGGACCAGGATGTCACCAATTGCGTCAGGGGACAGAAAGGGCGCCCAGCAAGACAAGGAGCCCTCTCAGAAGCAGGCAGCACCCACAGAAGTGCTGTAACAGGCACTACAAAGTGGTACAAAACAGTGCTCACCCGAAGTTGCACAAAGGAGTCCCACGCCGCCGGAGGACAACTCAGGAGGTCATGCAATGCAGGTTAGAGTGCCGTGGACCCAGGCTTGGTTGTGCACAAAGGATTCCCTCGGAAAGTGCACAGGAGCCGGAGTAGCTGCAATACATGCAATTCCCAGCAATGCAGTCTGGCGTGGGGAGGCAAGGACTTACCTCCACCAAACTTGGACTGAAGAGTCACTGGACTGTGGGAGTCACTTGGACAGAGTTGCTGGATTCAAGGGACCTCGCTCGTCGTGCTGAGAGGAGACCCAGAGGACCGGTGATGCAGTTCTCTGGTGCCTGCGGTTGCAGGGGGACGATTCCGTCGACCCACGGGAGATTTCTTCGGAGCTTCTAGTGCAGAGAGGAGGCAGACTACCCCCACAGCAAGCACCACCAGGAAAACAGTTGAGAAGGCGGCAGGATCAGCGTTACAGAGTTGCAGTAGTCGTCTTCGCTACTTTGTTGCAGTTTTGCAGGCTTCCAGTGCGGTCAGCAGTCGATTCCTTGGCAGAAGGTGAAGAGAGATGCAGAGGAACTTGGATGAGCTCTTGCATTCGCTATCTAAGGAAATCCCCAAAGCAGAGACCCTAAATAGCCAGAAAAGAGGGTTTGGCTACTTGGGAGAGAAGATAGGCTCCTTCAGGTGTTGCTAGCCTATCAGAAGGAGTCTGACGTCACCTGCTGGCCCTGGCCACTCAGCAGTCCAGTGTGCCAGCAGCACCTCTGTTTCCAAGATGGCAGAGGTCTGGAGCACACTGGAGGAGCTCTGGGCACCTCCCAGGGGAGGTGCAGGTCAGGGGAGTAGTCACTCCCCTTTCCTTTGTCCAGTTTCGCGCCAGAGCAGGGCTGAGGGGTCCCTGAACCAGTGTAGACTGGCTTATGCAGAAATGGGTACCATCTGTGCCCATGAAAGCATTTCCAGAGGCTGGGGGAGGCTACTCCTCCCCTGCCTTAACACCTTTTTCCAAAGGGAGAGGGTGCAATACCCGCTCTCTGAGGAAGTCCTTTGTTCTGCCATCCTGGGCCAAGCCTGGCTGGACCCCAGGAGGGCAGAAACCTGTCTGAGGGGTTGGCAGCAGCTGCAGTGAAACCCCTGAAAAGGCAGTTTGGCAGTACCCAGGTCTGTGCTACAGACCCGTGGGGTCATGGGATTGTGCCAACAATGCCAGGATGGCATAGAGGGGGCAATTCCATGATCACAGACATGTTACATGGCCATATTCGGAGTTACCATTGTGAAGCTACACATAGGTATTGACCTATGTGTAGTGCACGTGTGTAATGGTGTCCCCGCACTCACAAAGTCCGGGGAATTTGCCCTGAACAATGTGGGGGCACCTTGGCTAGTGCCAGGGTGCCCACACACTAAGTAACTTAGCACCCAACCTTTACTAGGTAAAGGTTAGACATATAGGTGACTTATAAGTTACTTAAGTGCAGTGGTAAATGGCTGTGAAATAACATGGATGTTATTTCACTCAGGCTGCAGTGGCAGGCCTGTGTAAGAATTGTCAGAGCTCCCTATGGGTGGCAAAAGAAATGCTGCAGCCCATAGGGATCTCCTGGAACCCCAATACCCTGGGTACCTTAGTACCATATACTAGGGAATTATAAGGGTGTTCCAGTATGCCAATGTAAATTGGTAAAATTGGTCACTAGCCTGTTAGTGACAATTTGGAAAGAAATGAGAGAGAATAACCACTGAGGTTCTGGATAGCAGAGCCTCAGTGAGACAGTTAGTCATAACACAGGTAACACATTCAGGGCACACTTATGAGCACTGGGGCCCTGGCTGGCAGGGTCCCAGTGACATACAACTAAAACATATATACAGTGAAAAATGGGGGTAACATGCCAGGCAAGATGGTACTTTCCTACACATGTATTATCAAGTAATCAAAAATTCCTAGTTGCATAGTAAAGTTTTGTACCCTTATTTTGAAGGAGAGAGGAAGACAGGTGGGGAGGGTAAAGGGGAGAGGAGCAAGGATAGGGTAGTGTGGGGAGGGTGTTGATCTTTGGGTAGGTGAGAAATGAGTGTCATATGAAATGAGGGATAAGGGGGGGAGAGAAGTAAAGAGAGGAAGGGTAATCAAAGGGGAATGTAAGGTGAAGAGACTAGGGGCAGGCAGGGGATCTTTGTATCCTGAAGCTAGCTTTATCAGACCAGATAGTAAATCATTCTGTAGTTCTCCGTCTATTGTAATTACAATCTGGGGAGTTGGTAGTATGTATGTTCGATATGGTGGGGTCGGTTAAAGAATGATTACGTCTTATATGGGTTGATTTCTCCGTCATTGTTTGTGTTAGATAGTGACGTGTATTTATCATGTTGATTAGTTCAGGGTCCCGAGCGTATGTCAAAATAAGAGGCCTACAGGTTGGTGTAAAGAAAGGAAAGGGGGGGGAAGGGGAGAGTAGCTAGAGAGAAAGATGGGACAGTAGGAGATTAGATATATTTCCAGGGTCTAGGATTCTCAGGGGATAATTGGTAGTTGATGTTCCCTAATCATTGGTTGTTGGCCATTGTTCCTCCGTTGGATATCCACCAGCCGCTTCATGGTCTCGTCAGGAATGGGCGCCAGACCTCCGCAAATAGTTCTGCTTGGTCCTGTAGGTTATAAATTACCAGTTCATGGGTGGCTGTTTGCTACATTGCCGTGATCCATTCGATCGGTGTGGGGCCAATACTCGATCTCCAGTGCCTGAGTATGCATATTTTGGCTATGGCGAGCGCCATATGGAGTAATCGTTTGTGCCCCTGTGATAGGGAGGGATACGGGTGAGTATCTTGTAGAATGATAAGTGCTGGCGGTGTCTGTTTTGGTATCTGTATGAAGTCCGATAGGGCAAGGCGTACCGCGTCCCATAAGGGCTGTACCATTGGACAATGGCATAGGATATGAGTTGGTCGCAATAGGACTCTGTACATCTCCAACAATTAGCGTGCAGTATCAACCCTGCCCTGAGAAGTTTAACGGGGTCCAGTACCACTCCTGAAGGATTTTTAACAGGCAAAATTTCAGGCGTGCTTCACGTACGCCCGTCGAGGGCTTCTAGCATGTCTGGCCATTCTTTGACTATAGGTTATCCCTAGTTTGTCCTGCCATTTTAAGCTTAGTCGTTCAAGAAGAGGCTGCGAGTGTAGGTGGTTTGTTAATTCAGCATAGAGGCCATCCATGATGCCTTTTTGCTGGTCCCATTTCTGGAGATAGGTGACTATGGGTGAGGTTTTAAGCATCCACGGGGGGGGTTCCTAATATTCTACGCATACAGTGTTTAAGCTGTAGGTATCGCCACTCCTGGTTACTGTGGATACCGAACTCTTCCTGGAGGGAGGCGAAGATGCGGAAGCTATCTCCATCTATTATACAAGATATATTGTGGATACCTGCCTCAGACCATTGGGGCCATCTGAGAATATTTCCTCCTATTTTAATGCTTTTGTTCCCTACTGTGGAAGCCTGAGTGTGCAGGGAGGGGTGTACTCCTAGTAGTCGACGGGCTCTGCACCATGCTGTGTTTGTAGCCTTGAGGATGGGGTTAGCTGGGGAACATGGTCAGCGTATATTCCTCCCATCTCCGTGTGCTGTCCATATAGGAGTTTCTCTGTGGTCACCCATTGCAGTGGATCGGGTATATCTGGAAGTGTGTATATTAACTGAGAGTTGTAGGGCCAGTGAGTATTGTTCTACCGAGGGCAGTCCTAATCCACCGTAGGGCCATCGTGTCAGTATTGTTGCAGTTTGTCTTGGGCGTGTGGAGCCCCAGTGTGAGAAAACAGGGATGATTGCAGAGGCCCCCTAACTTTTTGCCCCCATTTTCCTCTTTTTGCTGGTGTTTTCCTGACTTTGATGGTGCCCTGGGTACTGCTAACCAGTCCCAGGGCCTGTGCTCTGTGTAAAATCAATATGCAAATTAGGCTAATTATAATTGGCTAAGTTAACCTACCTATAAGTCCCTAGTATATGGTAGGGCATGTAGGTTTAGGGACCACAGCATAGGTGGTGCACACATAGGTGCACTGCTGAGGTGCCCAGTGTCATTTTAAAGGCAGGCCTGCCTTGCTGGCTGCTTTTAAATTAAAGTTATATGCAAATTCGACTTTGGAATTAAAAGTACTTCCAAAGTCTTAAACTACCTTATTTTTACATATAAGTCACCCCTAAGGTGTGCCCTATGTGCCCCTAGGGCTGGGTGCCATATAACTATAAGCAGGGACTTTATAAAAATAGATTTATAAACCCTGGTGAGGTAAAAACAGCCAAATTCGTTTTTCCCTCATTGAAGAAAATGGCCTTCTTAGGCTAGAATGGGGAGACTATTTTAAATTTTAAAGTTTCCTTAAATGTTGCATACCAAGAATTTGGTATCAAATTAATTGTTGTAATAAATCCCACAACTTCCAGTTGTGGGATTTAATATAACTTTTTCAGGTAAAGAGTTTTAGACTTTACCTAAAAAGTTGCCAATTTCAGCCCTGCATTGTTTTTGCTGCTGTGCTCTGATTGGCCAGCCTGCAGCAGCTTAGTCAAAGCTGCCTTGATGAGGTGTGAAGTGGTCTGGCTTCACACAAAGGAATGTGCTTGGGGGAGAGAAACTCCCCTCAGCAGATGGTGAGGCAGGAAGGGGGAGGGCTGCCAAACTGGTCTTCAAAGGCAGAGAAGGACATCTGGAGCACCCAGCAACACCCCCACATCTTGCAACCCCAGACAACTAGGTGCCCCCTTGATTAGATTAGGAGAGGGGTGTGTTTATGATTTTTAGCCACACCAGTGGGTGGGCTCAGCCAGATGTATCCTCCAAAAATCAGATTCAGCCATGTTGGATTTTTAGAGACTGTTGCCTTTTGGGATGGATTTTTGCCACACTTCCCAGGAAGTAGTCATCACAGGGGGACGACCCTGTACCTGATTGGAGAACCAGGACCCCCCTGCTTTTCACCCAGGAGCAAGGATAAAACTGGCAGACCTGCCCCCACACCTCAGATCCCTACCAGATTTCAACAAGAAAAGAACTAGAGGAGAAGAAGGACTGCCCTGTTGGACCCCTGGCCTGCACCTGGAACCTGCACTCAGAAGGACTGCACCAGCTGCACACTTGGGCTTCACCACAAGAAGGACTTTGCCTGGCTTCAACTGGTTCAAGGAGGGACTCCCCGTTTGCTACAGGTGAAAAATTGCTAACCAGAGTCCCCCTGCACCAACTCCTGAAAAGTGACCAGCTGACCACTGTCCAGTGGCCAAAAAGGAGTTTGCGCCAGGTGCATTCTGGGAGTTGAAGTCCGCACCCCCCCCAAGGACCATCACAGAACTTCTGGACCCTTGGGGTGAGCTGTGGACCCCAAAAGAACATCTGGGTGAAGCCCCAGTAGTTTGGAGAAGATTTTAGAATTTTTGAATAAAGCTCCAGAGAGGGACCGACCCGCCGCGGAAATTCTAGCCGGCTTGCCTCAACCGCGACCCGGCCTGACTTGGTGGTTCGTCCCGGTAAAGAAAAACCTCCAAAAAAGAGACTAAGTCTGAAGGTAAAAAGTTGACCGGGACCTCCCAGCCATCGTATCCGAGAAGGGCTCCACGGACGTCGGATCAAGATCCAGGTTTACCCCGGTCGAAGGATTTTCATCTCGAAAAAACGACTAAGTCCGAAGGTAAAAGTCTTCACCGAGGAAACCCACATCGCGTATCCGGACAAGGGCTCCAGGAGGTCGGATTCAATTGGCAAGTTCGTCCCGGTGAAGAAAAACTTCAAAATAAAGACTAAGTCAGAAGGTAACTTTTTAACCGAGGCCTCCCGCGACTTGTAGCCGAGCAGGGCTCCATCGCGGTCGGCCTGAAACTTTGACTTTGCCCCGGTCGAGGTGCAACCAGATGACCCGATTGGCGCTTTTTGTTTCTAAGCGCTAGAAAAGTAATAATTCTTTAAAAATTCATATCTCCGGTTCCCTTTATCCGATTTTATTCGTTTGTGTCATTTTAAAGATAAAAATATAAACTATTTTTATAAATTGGTTTTGCATTTTTAAACTGTTTCCTGTGTTTTATTTAATTACTGTTTTGTGATATTTGAATGCTTTACACACTGTCTCCTAAGTTAAGCCTTGACGCTCATTGCCAAGCTACCAAGGGTTGAGCTGGGATTAATTTACTGAGACCTAACTGTGCCTAGGTGGAGGTTAGTGGCTTGTTGCTAGGTGTAGGTACCTACCTGCCCTTACCAATAACCCATTTTCCAACATTTTTGGTGGCAGCGGTGGGATCCTGTACTTGTGTTCAGTATCACGTTACAGTTTTAAGTAAAACAAATTAAAAATCCTTTAAATTGTCTTAGTGCAAAAATTGTTTTACAAAAAATAATAATATTATTTAATTTTTTTTAAATTTTTAATTTGGATTAATTTCTATTATTGAATTTTTTTTAATTTTTCAAAATTATTGTTTCCAATTTTTGCAAAAAGTTTGTTGACACAAAACTAGGGAACCATGGAGCTTGATCTGGCTAGCCTACCCACACTGACAGTAGTCCAGCTTAGGGGGTTATGTATTGAAAGAGGGTTGCCTGCAACCACTGATCTCAGGAAGCAAATCCTGATCAAATCCCTGATAGCATGGGCTGAGGCCCAAGAGGTAGACGCAGAGGAAGCTCCAGAGGAGGGAGAAAAAGGGGAGGATGCTAGCTCTAACCACTCAGGGGAGGGAAGGCATCTGAGCCTAAGTGAGGATGAGGAAGAACGGTCCTCAGTAAATACAGTCACTAGGGGCAGACCCAAAGCTAGTGGTGGGAAGGGGGTCCTTTCAGGAGGAGAGAACCCATCCATCAGGGAAAGAGAGCTGGAGGCCCAGCTAGCATACATAGCTTTGGAAGCAGACAAGCTGGCCCTAGAAAAGAAAAAGTGGGCAAAGAAAGAGAAAAGAGATGGTGGCAGCAACAGAGAAGTTGAGGTGTCCATGGGTGGGGGAGTTTGCCCCAGATTACCCAAGGGGGTGGTTCCTGCCTATGTAGAGGGGGATGACAGATAAGTGGCTGGGGGCCTTTGAGAGGGCCCTCCAGCCCTCCAGATGAGGAGAGTCAAGCCTCAGTACTGGGGTTCACTTCTTTGGGAGTTAGTTCCCAACTCTGGGAGGGATAGGCTCCTAACCATGAGTGGGGAGGATGTAGACTCATACCCCAGTATGAAGAGTTGCTTGACTAAAGTTTGGTCTGACCCCAGAGCAGTATAGGCTCAAGTTCAGGGACACCCAGAAGGTCAGTACCCAGTCTTGGGTTGACTTTGTAGACACCTCACTTAAGGCACTAGAGGGCTGGATTATTGGCAACAAAGTAAATACTTACGAGGGGTTATACAATCTGATCATGAGAGAGCACATCTTGACCAATTGTACCCAAGAAAGGTTACGCCAGCATCTAGTGGACTCTAAGCAGACCAACCCTAGAGAGCTAGGGGAGGCAGCTGATGAGTGGTTGAGAACCAGGGTGGTTGTCAAGTCCCAGGGGGGAGACTCCAAGAAGGGGGGGTCAGGTCCCCAAAAACCTAAGGAGGGAGGTGGTAAGCCCACCACAGAGACTCCCTCTGTACCCCAGAACCCTAAGGAGGAGAGTAAATCCCACTCCCACTCTGACAAGCAGAGACAGGGAGACCCAGGGTTAAAAAAGCTCTTGGACAGTAGGGCTTGCTTTGACTGTCAGCAGACAGGTCACTTCAGAGGAGATGCAGCCTGTCCAAAGGTGGTTAGCACTGGGCTGTCCAGTGTAGCCATGGAGGAGGACTCCTCAGATGATGAAGTCCTCCTAGCATTGAGCTGGGAGACAGGACCAGATGGTGAGCTGGTGATCCCTGAGGGTGGAAGTAGGTACTTCCACCCCATTCAGGTGAATGGGATCCCTACCACTGGCCTGAGAGACACCTGTGCCAGTCACACTATAGTGAGTGACCGGTTAGTGACCCCAGACATGTATGTCCCAGGAGAGACCAGGAAAGTCAGGATAGCCACAGGGGAGGTCACCTCCAAACCTGTAGCCATAGTGCCCCTAGAGAGGGAGGGTATCCTTGACTGGTTTAGGGTGGTAGTCCGTGCTGACCTCCCCCTAGATTGTATCCTGGGCAATGACCTCGCAGAGGTGGGTCTGGTCCCAGATGGGGCGGTCGCCCAGGGCGCCCCCCAACCCAAAGTCCTGGGGAGTCAGTCCCTACAGTTAGGAGACAGGGGTCCCCAAGAAAAGGAAAGAAGAAAAGGAAGGGTAGGCCACTCTTAAAGAGAGTTCCAGGGAGCCAAAGGCCTTCTGCCCCAGTAGGGGGGGGAGCCCAGAGTTGGCACTGGTGAGGCCTCCCCTGACCCCAAGGAAGTCCTGAGTAGTCAGGCAGCTGTCCAGATGCAGGGTGTTGCCCCTGCACTGACAGAAGGGAGAGTGGAAGGAGGGTGTCTGCCACAGGAGGTGGTAGCCCCCCCACTCTAGACAGCAAAAGGGGTGCCAGGACCCCAAAGTTGCCCCTAAAGCAGCTCAGCCACCTGTCAGTGGAGAGCTTAGGGTGTGGTTCTGGGTACTGACAGCTGTCAGTAGCCTCTGCTGGGTGCTAGCCTTCCTGGCAGCACTGTACTTGGCCTGGGAGGCAGACCCCAGGGCCAATAGCAAAGTAGGCCCCCTGACCCTATTGGTCATTGTGGGGTTGCTCAAGCGTTTGGTGACCTCTTTGGGTAAGCTAGGTGTTGCCCTAGCAAAGATAGGAGTAGGGGAGGTGGGCACCTCACTACCCAAGTTGGCAGAGAGAGAGGAGGAAGACCCCCCTAGAGGGAAGTTTCAGTTTGAGATGGGTCCTTTCACTGTTGGGGTGGGTTCACTACCCAGAGGGAGTGACCCTGACAGGAGGATGTAAGGCAGAGTAGGCCCTGCAAAGGGACAGACAGTTTTCTTCACTGTCTTCCTCGCCTAACAAGCCAGGAAGACTCTCCCAGGGTTGGGCTGAGTCTCCTGGGCGTGTGGGCTGGGGGGGCTTGTGTGAGAAAACAGGGCTGATTGCAGAGGCCCCCTAACTTTTTGCCCCCATTTTCCACTTTTTGCTGGTGTTTTCCTGACTCTGATGGTGCCCTGGGTACTGCTAACCAGTCCCAGGGCCTGTGCTCTGTGTAAAATCAATATGCAAATTAGGCTAATTATAATTGGCTAAGTTAACCTACCTATAAGTCCCTAGTATATGGTAGGGCATGTAGGTTTAGGGACCACAGCATAGGTGGTGCACACATAGGTGCACTGCTGAGGTGCCCAGTGTCATTTTAAAGGCAGGCCTGCCTTGCTGGCTGCTTTTAAATTAAAGTTATATGCAAATTCGACTTTGGAATTAAAAGTACTTCCAAAGTCTTAAACTACCTTATTTTTACATATAAGTCACCCCTAAGGTGTGCCCTATGTGCCCCTAGGGCTGGGTGCCATGTAACTATAAGCAGGGACTTTATAAAAATAGATTTATAAACCCTGGTGAGGTAAAAACAGCCAAATTCGTTTTTCCCTCATTGAAGTAAATGGCCTTCATAGGCTAGAATGGGGAGACTATTTTAAATTTTAAAGTCTCCTTAAATGTTGCATACCAAGAATTTGGTACCAAATTAATTGTTGTAATAAATCCCACAACTTCCAGTTGTTGGATTTAATATAACTTGTTCAGGTAAAGAGTTTTAGACTTTACCTAAAAAGTTGCCAATTTCAGCCCTGCATTGTTTTTGCTGCTGTGCTCTGATTGGCCAGCCTGCAGCAGCTTAGTCAAAGCTGCCTTGATGAGGTGTGAAGTGGCCTGGCTTCACACAAAGGAATGTGCTTGGGGGAGAGAATCTCCGCTCAGCAGATGGTGAGGCAGGAAGGGGGAGGGCTGCCAAACTGGTCTTCAAAGGCAGAGAAGGACATCTGGAGCACCCAGCAACACCCCCACATCCTGCAACCCCAGACAACTAGGTGCCCCCTTGATTAGATTAGGAGAGGGGTGTGTATGATTTTTAGCCACACCAGTGGGTGGGCTCAGCCAGATGTAACCTCCAAAAATCAGATTCAGCCATGTTGGATTTTTAGAGACTGTTGCCTTTTGGGATGGATTTTTGCCACACTTCCCAGGAAGTAGTCATCACAGGGGGAGACCCTGTACCTGATTGGAGAACCAGGACCCCCCTGCGTTTCACCCAGGAGCAAGGATAAAACTGGCAGACCTGCCCCCACACCTCAGATCCCTACCAGATTTCAACAAGAAAAGAACTAAAGGAGAAGAAGGACTGCCCTGTTGGACCCCTGGCCTGCACCTGGAACCTGCACTCAGAAGGACTGCACCAGCTGCACACTTGGGCTTCACCACAAGAAGGACTTTGCCTGGCTTCAACTGGTTCAAGGAGGGACTCCCGGTTTGCTACAGGTGAAAAATTGCTAACCAGAGTCCCCCTGCACCAACTCCTGAAAAGTGACCAGCTGACCACTGTCCAGTGGCCAAAAAGGAGTTTGCGCCAGGTGCATTCTGGGGTTGAAGTCCGCACCCCCCAAGGACCATCACAGAACTTCTGGACCCTTGGGGTGAGCTGTGGACCCCAAAAGAACCTTAAAAGAACATCTGGGTGAAGCCCCAGAAGTTTGGAGAAGATTTGAGAATTTTTGAAAAAAAGCTCCAGAGAGGGACCGACCCTCCGCGGAAATTCTAGCCGGCTTGCCTCAACCGCGACCCGGCCTGACTTGGTGGTTCGTCCCGGTAAAGAAAAACCTCCAAAAAAGAGACTAAGTCTGAAGGTAAAAAGTTGACCGGGACCTCCCAGCCATCGTATCCGAGAAGGGCTCCACGGACGTCGGATCAAGATCCAGGTTTACCCCGGTCGAAGGATTTTCATCTCGAAAAAACGACTAAGTCCGAAGGTAAAAGTCTCCGAGGAAACCCACATCGCGTATCCGGACAAGGGCTCCAGGAGGTCGGATTCAATTGGCAGGTTCGTCCCGGTGAAGAAAAACTTCAAAATAAAGACTAAGTCAGAAGGTAACTTTTTAACCGAGGCCCCCCGCGACTTGTAGCCAAGCAGGGCTCCATCGCGGTCGGCCTGAAACTTCGACTTTGCCCCGGTCGAGGTGCAACCAGATGACCCGATTGGCGCTTTTTGTTTCTAAGCGCTAGAAAAGTAATAATTCTTTAAAAATTCATATCTCCGGTTCCCTTTATCCGATTTTATTCGTTTGTGTCATTTTAAAGATAAAAATATAAACTATTTTTATAAATTGGTTTTGCATTTTTAAACTGTTTCCTGTGTTTTATTTAATTACTGTTTTGTGATATTTGAATGCTTTACACACTGTCTCCTAAGTTAAGCCTTGACGCTCGTTGCCAAGCTACCAAGGGTTGAGCTGGGATTAATTTACTGAGACCTAACTGTACCTAGGTGGAGGTTAGTGGCTTGTTGCTAGGTGTAGGTACCTACCTGCCCTTACCAATAACCCATTTTCCAACACCCAGACAAAGGCCCTTATGGATGCGTCAATTAGACGGAGTGAGGAAAGAGTTATCTGTAGAGGGAGCATGCCTAGTACGTATGTGAAACGTGGTAGGGTGACCATTCTGACCGCCTGTGTCCTGCCCCACATGGATAGGCCTAGTAGAGACCATTTGGCAAAGTCTTGTTTCATTTTAGATATAAGGGGGCCTATGTTGTCCCTGATCATATGTTCCAGACCTCGGTTAATGAAGGTTCCTAAATATTTAAGGCGGGTCGGGGTCCATTTGAATTGGAGGCCATGTATCGCTGCCCTCGTTGTTATACGGGATATTGGTAGTGCTTCGCTTTTATCCCAGTTTACCCGATCTCCAGATAGGGATGCAAAGTCTTCTATAGTGGAAAGTAGTGCTGGGAGGGAGGTTCCTAGATTGGTCATTGTTAGCAGAATGTCGTCTGCGTAGAGATAGATTTTGGATATGCCCCCGGGTATGTGGATCCCTTTTATCTGGTGAGAATTTCGTATGGTGGCAGCTAGGGGTTCCATGGCCAATAGGAAGAGTAGTGGTGACAGGGGGCATCCCTGGCGTGTGCCCCTTCCAATAGGGAATGGGTCTGACAAGATGCCCCCACAATTAGCCTGTGCTGTGGGGTGGTCATATAATAAACGTACTTTAGAGATAAATTGTTCCCCCAGGCCAAAATGCTTTATGGTTGTGAATAGGTAGGGCCACTCGATGCTGTCAAATGCTTTCTCCGCATCTAGGGACAGGGCTAGGGCTTAGTCAGGTAATTGTAGGAATTCTAACAGTGTATGGCAGAGAGTTTGCATATGATTTCTGGAGGTACGGCCCGGAACGAACCCTACTTGGGTATTGTGAATCAATGATGGTATAACCTTACGGAGCCGCGCTGCTAGGACGCTGGCTATGAGTTTGACATCCCCATTCAAAAGGGAGATAGGACGGTAGGCAGAGAAGGGGGTCCCTCCCTGGCTTAGGCAGGATGACAATCGTGGCTTTATTGGATAGAGCGCCCAGGGAGCCTTCCTTACATGCTTCAGTCAGTGCTTCATGTACTGCGGTGGTTGCCTCCTCCCCGGCCCACTTCTAGAATTCCGCAGGGAATCCATCTTCTCCTGGACATTTATGGTAGGGGAGGCTTGTTATAACTTGAGTTCTCTTCTTTGCTTATATTACCGTCTAAGAGGGTCCTGCCTGCCTCAGACACGCGAGGTAGATTGGCCGCGGTGAGGAATGTCTCCATTTGTGTTTGATCTGTCGTTTCAGGAGTGTACAGATGTCAGTAGTACTTGGCAAACTCGTTTACAATGTCTTGTGGACGAGTTAGCACTGCTCCTGATGAAGATGTTATGGCCGCAATGGCGGAGGCTGCCTCTCTTTGTCGGAGCTGTGCCGCTAGGAGGCGTCCTGCTTTTTCTCCTTGTTCGTAATGGCGGTCTTGCAATTTTTGCAGTGCGTATTCCGCCTGAGATGTGTAGAGTTCGTTATGTGCCATGCGGGCCTGTTCTAAAGCGTGTCGCAGCCTAGGGGATGGTTGGGGGGTATATTGTTTAGTGAGGTCCTGGATCTTGGTCTTTTAGGTGGTTTGGCAGACTATTCTATCTTTATTGGCCAGTGCTGCGTCTCGCATCATATTCCCCCTCACTATACTTCTCTGGTTGAAAACCATGGCGCCTGGCGGTACGCAGATACCGTCTCCCCAACGGAAGGAACAACTAAAAGCTCATATCTACATATATGGCAGCGAATACTGGCACTGTCCTCAAAAAGGATCCTATATGCTCGCAGGACACAGTGCCAGTATTCGCGGCCATGTATGTAGAAATGAGCTTTTAGTTGTTCCTTCCCTTGGGGAGACCGGTATCTGCGTACCGCCAGGCGCCATGGTTTTCAACCAGAGAAGGATAGTCCCACCTGGATCTGGATTAGTATTTGGGAGTGATCTGAGAGCCCGCTATCTAGGATGCAGGTGTCTTGCATATGAGGGATTACAGTATGTGATACTAAGAAATAATCCAGATGCGATTGGGTGCCATGGACGGTGGATAGGAAAGTATATTCCTTCTCTTTCGGGTGTTGTATTTTCCAGCAGTCCACTAGACCGACGTTGGTGGTCAGGTCCGTCAGGAGTGCTCTGTCGTGATTGTTACATATATCAACAGGGCCTGTCCTATCCATTATGGCATCTTGGGCGAGATTCCAGTCTCCCCCCAATTATGTATCGAGTAGTTCCGATTTCTGTCAGAAGGTGATTTAGCTGTAGGAGGAATGGGCGTTTTGGGCCGGTTGGTGTGTAGATGGATCCCACACATAAAAAGGTCTCCCCTAGTTTTAGTTTAGCAAATATATACCTTCCTTCCGTATCATTCCAAGTTTTAATGAGTGACCGGAAGTGATTTTTGCACTAGTATCGCCTCTCCACATTTGCGAGACCCGCTACTTCCGGGTTCCTGACCCGCTGGGTGGCAGCTGGAGGCAACCCTCCCTACCCAATCCCGTTTGAGTTTACTGGATTCCAGAGTGTCAAGGTGAGTCTCTTGGATCAGAGCTATATCTTTTTTGGATTGGAGATAGGACAGTACCTTTTTCCGTTTAACATAGCTCGTCATGCCTTGTACATTCCAAGAGAGTATCCGTAGTGGTCGCGTCGCTTGAGGGTGTTTCTTCCACATCTTGGATAATTGTGAGTAAACACCCTCGTTCCGGTATTGATGTTGGTGGGAAGGGAGGGAGGCTGGGGGATATGGACTTAGTTGTTAGAGTGGGAGTTGTGCTTTGGTATGGTACGGTGTTTTATACGGAGGGTAGCAGCTGGTGGGGGGCCAAGGGTGTCCTCTGGAAAAGAAAGAGGAAAGAGAAGATGGGGTGAAGGAAGAGGGACAATACAAGTAGAGTGAGAGCTAGGGGGGGAGGGTGGATACGGGGAGGAAGACAAGGGGAAATGAGAGGATAGAGAGGAGGAAAAGGGAGGGGGAAGGGAGTGGATGTGTGCGCTGAAGTTGAAGTTGAGAATATGACAAAAAGGCGTGTAATGGGGGAGAGAGTGGATGGGGTCTGGGATGAGGGAGGTTAGGAGCCCAACCTCCTTCGTTCTTTAGGTCTGTAAACGTCTGGTCTGATTTCTCTCGGTGCTCACGTGCCGTCAGGCGATCTCAGTCTGGGGGGGGGGGGGGGGCCGTAAGAGGGGAGGTAGCAGACAGCCAGTTATCAATATGTCGGTGATAAGGAGGGGTGGGGAGTACACAGCTGTGTTTATTTATATGTATCGAGAAGCGGGTCCGTTCGTCGATGGTTAAGGGCTAGTATAGTGTTTATATGACTAAAGTGTATATCAGTAGAAATAATGATCGGTTGATAACTAGGATACCTGGGCGGCATTGGAAATGGAAAGGAGGGAGAAGGTGTGGAGTGTTGATGGGGAATGGTATTTAGGATGTTGTCCCGAATACTTGGTGTTGTGTGGTATCGTAGGGTGTTTGTGGACTCTTAAGATAGGGACATAAATTGGAGTAAAGACGCGGCTTATAGAAGGGCAGGGTTCGGTTGGCGAGAGGGGAGCAGGGCAAGGGGGGGGGGGGGGGGAAGAGCTCAGACCGAGTATTACAGTTCTCGTGCAGGGAAGGGTACATGAAGATACCAATATACAATATAATAATACGTCCTGAACATCTCTTTTCAACTATAACACTGCTTCATCTCACTTCACAACGTTTCAGTGATATTGTGAGTTGATCAACATAATATATCCTAGTATCTTATCGCATCATCATGTTATGTAAAGAGCCATTATGCCAGGCGTCTCGCTATTTATCATAGGATAGGTAATGAGTGTTACTAAGCCCCGGATTACACGAGGATAGTGCGTATCTCACCCCATTACAAACTTCTTGCCGTGTATTATTACATCATAATACTGACTGACCTGCTAAGGTCTTACTTGACATATGCCACCATCATGGTCGTTCTGTTTTAGATGGTAATTTAGGCTAATAATAATTAGGCTGGGGAGTAGTACGATCGTTCGGGAGGGGGAATGGCTAATAATTTACATTATGATGTTATAATGTGATGTAGTGTGACAGTGTAAGATATCATTGTTTCGCTTTGTTATGCGGCGCTGTGTTGTATTATGTCCTTGTGTTCTGTTTTTTGTTTTCCGTTTTCTTATAGTAAAATGAAGTAAAGTAAAGTAATGGGGGCGTTAATATGTCTCAGGTTATATCGTGTTGTGTATCCCTGTGTTGAGATTAATTTATCTTTACGTGGTCTAGTCCCATCCCTGGGGGTGATAATGGGGGCTAGGTGGTTCTGATGTCGACGCTGGTCGAGTATGGTGTATATTAGGGAAGTTTTGCATGCCATGTTTATCACTGTAAGGTATTTTGTAGTGTGAGATACAGGGCAGGTTCCATAATATTTGATTGTTTATTTGTTATTTAATGCCCCTGTTACCTTGTTATAGGGTCGGGACTAGGTCCTTATTCGACGTACAGGGAGACAATAGGTTCTGGACTCTATGCTAGTAGTCATCACCTGTCGTATACTGAGGACAACCATTTACTGATAGTTTCCCCTTGTAGGGCCTCGGCTCTAGTCGTGAAGAACATGGACTTTAAGCATCTAGTGTTAACATTGATACTAACAGTCTTGGACAGTTACAATAGTAATATACATATGATCTAGAAAGGTACTCATCCGTCCTCTGGGTCTACAGCTGTTGTTTCCGACTCCCTAGCGATAGTCCCACATGTCGTCTTGTCGCGTTGCCTTCTCAAGGAGATCCAGTTGTTGGCTTTAAAGGGGAGCGGGATTTGTCTCTCTCCAATAGTGGAGTGTGGACCACTACTGCATTTAAAATCTGACCCCTATCGTCATATGATCTGGTTAGTCTCTCCATGTCTCTGCCTCTGTGACTGGCTCCGGCGTCATATAGAACCACCTTCCTCTTTTCCATTCCTAAGTGGGGGGTTTCGGCCCCATCACTGCCTCCTGCAATGTCCTGCTCGCAGACCGTACTGAGGGAGTCCATAGGCTGGGATTGGAAAGAGTCAAGGAAGAGTCTCAGTTCGTCGGGGTTATAGAAGTCCTTGGATACTCCATTTTTGGTAACCCACATTCTTGCAGGGTCAAAGAGGCCATATTTCAGCTCTAGTTTACGGAGCCGAGTTCGTAGAGCTAGGAAAGCCTTTCTACGTTCATTAGTCTCCTTGGAGTAATCGGCTGTTATTCGGATCTCGTGCTGATCTATTCAGAAAGGGCCGTGGTTGCGTGCTGCTTGGAGTTTGACGGGTTTGATTATGCCGCAGCAAGCATGCGAATATTGGACGGGGCCTTGAAGAGTTGTCAAAGCGTCTTGGGCCTATCCTGTGTGCCCGTTGGAATTCTAGCGGCAGGTCAAAGTCCAACGAAGTCATTTTTGGAAGGGTGGAGGTCAGAAAGGCCTGCATATCCGAGCCTTCTTCATTTTCTGGGATATTGTCTCTCCGACTCCTATCCTCCATGTCTGTTAATTTGCTCCTGAGGTGGAGGAGGTCTTGTTCCTGAGACATGTTGATCTGTGTCTCTAGTGATCCCATGCGTTGCTCTAGCCCTGTCACTCTAGATTGAAAGCCTGCAATGTCAGATCGCATGGATTTAGTTTCTAGTGTCAATGAAGTTAGAGGCGTCCATCCCCTCTATGCGACGACTAACAGCGGTGATCTCCTGTAGTATCCTGTCCATAGTTGTGGATTGGTCTTTATCAGACATTGTGGTAGGCTCGTTTAAAGGTGACGATGTTTGGGGATTTATCCTTGTGGGGGTTAGGAGTTTGTGTTGTAGCGCTTCGGAGAACAATAGTTGTCGTGCAGGTTTGCTGACAGGTTTATGGTTCGGTTTGTTGCCGGGCATCGCCTCAACTGTTTGCAGAGTATGGCCTTGTGAGGCCCTGAGCTCCCTCCGCAAGTTCCGGTATCTGCCGAGGTTGGTTCTTCAGTAGTTGATGTTGTTTGCGTTGAGTAGTAGTAGGGGGGGAGGGGCTGATTTACTTCCCTCCGAGTCTTGTGCCGTCCGTCTGATCTGGCTGATCTAGGCAGGGGTATACTTGATTCTTCTATCCTCGCCAGTATCCCCCGGTAGGTGTGGGGGGCGGTGAGGGCTTTGGTATTTTATGCTGGTGCCAGGATGACCCGAAGGGAGGGGGGTGAGGAAGAGGCATAGTCTTCTCATCGGTACATCCATCTCTTCTCCTCTCCCATCCCCTCTCCTGAGTCTGTTCCCTTAACTCCCTCTGACTTCCCTTATCTCCGCGATTCCTCCGGTCGCTCCCCCTCCGCGCCCCTCCGTCTCCACGTGTCCATTCTCCTCGGGTCTCTCTCCTCTCCCTCCATTCCTACTGTCCCCTCCACCCCCCTCAGTATTAGCCGAGGGTTTATTAAGATGTCTCGGTAGGAGGGTTTTATAATCCCTCTGTGGTGGAAAAGAGGGGAGAGGGGGAGCCGTACCTCTGCCTCCGGTGTTGCCGTTCCATTTTGAAGAGGTTCGATCCTACCTCTCGGGCCGGGTTCCTCTCCCGGCGGTCGAACAGACCGCACCCCTTCGCTGTCTCCCTTTGAGGGTCCGAAGGTCCGTGGGTGTTGGCTAGCGGTGTCAGGAGGTGGGAGCGGGTCGTCATGGCTCCTGCAGTCCCCGAGGCCTGCTCAGTTGATTCCTTGCTGCTGCGGGCGCTCCGATCTCGGTCTTCCGAAGACGCGACTCTGCCCCTCTTACCAGGCCTTATCAGCCTGGGGTGAGTCGCGGGTTTTCTGCCTTATGCCCCACTGTTGCGGGGTCCCCGGGCATGGTTCTGCATCACCACTGTTATGGAGGTGGAGGGGCTCCAGACCCGGTGTGTTGTCCGGCTGTCTTCTCGCCCCTGTCGCCCCTCCAGGATCGTCGCGGCTCGGAGCACTCGCTCTAAGCAGCCATCTTGTTTCGTGGCCCGGCCACGCCCCAGAAGTTACAGTTCTAGTCTATTTTTATCAGAATATTAAAGTTAGTGACAAGTCATTAGTCCAAAAAACGTGACATCGTGCTCTGGCTGGGCTACACTTTGACACCTATTGCAGTAACACATGAAAAGGTAAAATTGCAGCTTCAGACATAAGGAGGGGGCTGACCATGACCTGATGTTGCAGCTTCAGTGGCTCAACATGCTAGTTGACAGGGCGCTATTTGGCAGAGATCAGCCCGAGACATTAGGAGCAGTTGTATAGACTAATCTGAGAACTTTCTCGCTAATGCAGGGACACTTGCCCACTAGCAGACTCCTAGGAGTGACAGTAGTTATGTGAGGGCACTACAGGTCATGCCAGACATGCCATAATATTTTTGGGAGATCCCTTTGTGCTCCACGTGACCCTTATGGACACAAATAGGCCAGGAGGTAGTGGAACTCTGAGTAGCAGCAGGGGCAAGTAACCTAGGGGACCGGTTTCATGATGAGGCCATTATCTGACTCGATCAGTTAACAGAGCATTGACAGAGCACATGGATCTTCCAGCAGGCCAGTTCCTGGCATAGAGAACTAACGTGAGAGCTAGGGCAACTGTGGGGCATAGTGGATACAGAGCCTGACATCAGCTGAGATACATTATAAAAAAAATGGGCACTGGCCACCTGGCTTGATAGGGCTCTCAAAACTGGAGGCAAGACACTGGTTGAGAACTGGCCCCAAAGGAATCTGATACAATGTTAACACAGCTGCTAAAGGTTTCCCGCAAGGCTGTTTTCAATAACTGAAACAACTTTCTTTACAGGGCATACCTTTACTCAGGCCAAACAAATCAAACCCTTTGTCCTCACCCAGCTGTCTACGATGCAGCACTCTGAGGCAGACATGTTCCACATGTTATGATTGCACAGTTGCCCGTGCTCTCTGGAAAGAGGTCACTGAGACACTCGCCAGAGTCACAGGTTGCACAGACCTGAACAGTTTGACCAGCAATCTGCTGGGCCTCTATAAGAGTCAGAAAGCTGGCGATGCCTTTGCCCGCTTCAACAATCTAGCACTGCTAATGGCACAACATGACTGCAATGCCTTGGAAGGCAAGCACATTCCCAAGCACAAGCTGGCAAGCAGCAACCATTAAATGGGGCAGGGCAGAGGCCACAGCTCTTCAGCAAGGAAACTTGTGGGTGATGGAAGCACCCCATTGTGGCTGCATGGGACGATCTGCTGTTTGCCTTTTAGGGAGCACTGGATAGCAACAACCTCAAATTAACAAGGCACGTCACAATTGGCTATTGAGAATGCCACTGCTGATGGCAGCTCTACCTTCCCTCCTGGCTGGGCTCCACTCCTACCCTTCCCGTGCTTTGCAAATACCTCCGCATATCACAGGGGGAGGAGTTGTGTGCAGTGCTACTGCACGAGCTGCAATGTACCTCCCTGATGCCGTGGAGGAGCAGCAGGCAGGAGACATTCAACTGCTCTGCACCATATCACATTTACGCTTTCTTTGAGGCTCATGGTTCGGTTTAGTTGCTCTGTTCCTTTCATTTGAACGGTCATGACAATGTACAAGCGTTTGTATGTGCTGAGTCCCGTCACACCTTACTAAGCAATACTACTGTTGCACCTTTCAGATTGCTCTGTACTCCCTAAAATCTCAAAGATAATTAAAATAAGAAAAAACATGAAGGCAAGGTACTGTGCCACCAAGTGTGCCTAAGCAAAAAACGTCTGAGTGCTTATTTAAAAGTAGCATGTGGTTGAAATTAAATCAAATTATTAATGAGCAGTATTCAAAAGCTGTTTGTCATGACATAGGTAAAGCATCATTTTCCAAGATAAGTCTTAGCTAGAAAATACATTTCCTCTAACTGCCTAGGAAACTTTTCATCCAGTTATTTTCACTGGCTCATAAAATTCGAATTCAGTGGTGAATGCAAATTTTAATAAGCTTAAAGGAAAAAACTTCGAGAAGCTACTTTTCCCCCCTTCAATGAAAGCAAACTTGTTTGCAACTAATTTGCATGGTAGTCTGCCCCAGGAACTAGAAAATAGATCCTAAACTGGTCTGCCCCTAGGCAACAAAAGGCTGAAGCAATACCAACAGTGATTGAAGTTTCATCATCTGGGAGGGGGCACAAAACGGAAAGATAAGGGGCAACCTTATCAGCTATTTTTGACTGATGCTCATAGCAGGACAAACCCTTTCTAGCAATGGAGTAGATGAGTATACCTAATTTCTACAAACGAGTGGCAAGTGATGAAGACAAGACAAGGCCTCCGCCAATGGAAGAAGGCTGAGGCCATATTGGATAAAGGACTGTGGAAAGGTCTGCAGTAATCTGAGAATGGACATGCTGCAAAAGGTTTCATTAATGATAATGTTGCCAGAATTGATTGTAGATGATTGACTGTACTGGATCTTCAGCTGGTCTTAAAAGTAAAATATCTGGCCCCATAGAACGATATCTGGATATGGCATCAAGCCTTGTCCCCCCCCCCCTGGAAGAGTTCACAAACCTAGACGTGTCCAAGTCTGGAGGTAAAACTTTGGACAGGCTGTGGAGCTACCCTGTAGTAAAGTGACACTGGGAACTGGAGAATCTGTTTTATCTCTGTGAGCTACATATGTCGAAACTGAATGATGGATGGCCACAACCATCAAGACCCAAAAAAATGTATTACACACTACGTTTTCCTGACCCGGTTACATTTAATGGGCCTGAAATCTCACCTAGATTCCGATTAACCAGACTTTGAATATCAATTGAGGCTGTCGGTTTTCTAGACACTTTCTCCTAAAAGATTAAAAATTCATATCGCCTGTTTCCCTTATCTGATTTTTTTTTAAGAGTTTATTTTGCCCATTATACTTCCTGTGTGTTTTTAAACTGGTTAGGGAAGTTTACTGTGTTCTTACATTTAATGTTGCCTGATACTCCGTTAATTTAGCACACATTTCTCTGTAGAATTATCTGCTGCTTGTCCTATTGATACCAGACGTTGCGCAAAAAGTCTATTAGAATGGTACTGTGAATAAATTAGTGTTTAGGCACACACCCCCACACATAAGAATCCACCTTTTAAGGTTTTGTTTTACATAAGTTAGGGACCAATGTTTAACGCTGTTTTTCTGTGATAATAAAATTAGAAATTTGTATAGTCAAAAAAATTAAATGATTCAAGTCCACACAGTAAATAGAACTTACTGTGAATAGACTTGGCAATAGCTTGGGAGAGCAAAAATGTGCCCTTTTAATTGAATGCAAAGCCATGGGGTAAGTACAATCAGTCCATATTAATGGTCTGAACACAAAGTTGTGTTAAGTCCAGCCATCAAATCCAGGTGTCTCAAATTTAATTATTGGCAACAATTTCCCATACACAAGGACCCACCCAACATGTTTCAGCCCAAATGCAGGGACAGCATCAGGGCCTACAAAATTACATACATTTATAAACGAGTAACTGAAAACCTTCTAACAAAAGTGTACTTAAGTACATTCATATAGTACATTCGCGAGTTACATAAATTACATAAAATATTTGTATAATTATTTCTTTTTTGTATTTGCTATTACAAAAGTAAAACCAACCCATCCCCTCATAGGACATAGTAAACATCATAAGTGTACCTATATAGTGCCCAAGTGATTTCTAAAAAACAACCATCGCTAAATGTTTGTGACGTGTGTGAAGTGTAAAGTATACCTCATTACCGCCATGGAATATAAATTCATACAACATATGAGTAAAATGCAAGAGTAATACTATCTATAATGAACTTTGCTTAGTGTCCTAGCTGAGATACTTCACATTTAGAGATCCCATGGTCACGGTTAAAATACAGAAACCCCTTTATCACAAACAAAAACCATTTCATCTAATTTTTAGTTATAAACACATTTATAAAGATAACTCATTGTTAACAAACGTTTAAAGAGCCTGTGCCGTTAACAAGCATGCAAAATCGCCTTCCGTTACTTCCAGTCTCAAAACACACGCTCACTAAGAGTGAGATTTTTATTTAAAATCATACCCACACCCTTAAATGAAAACGTCAAACAAACACCAACATCATACACAGAGAGAATCAATCAGCCAATCAGCATGTTTTAGCTTACTTCATAAATAAATAAACCGCATCCCGTTCCGCAGGATATTCCTGACATCCTAACAAATGCCGAAAAGCTTATCGAACGCACCGGCATAACCTTTTATAGGACGTTCCGCGTCAGTAATCGTCAACACCTGACTCGCTCTTTAAAAAAAAAAAAAAAAACTCGCTCGCCTATCTACGTATTCTTCCACCGTCATGTTGAAGTGTCAATCAAGGCAATCCCCAGCCTAATAGAATATCATTATTTTCTGGTAGTTGTAGCCATTCGAATTTTAAAATTTGTTGTAATCAATATAAAATGGACCTATCACTTAATACATTTCATTCAACGCTGCGACGGCCATAATCAATACAATCTAAAGGCCTCATCTCGCTTCCTCTAATGGTGCATTTTTGGGGCGCTACCTTAAAATATCAAACTCCCTCCTACCTAAAATAAAAAACTCACTCAGCAATAACAAAGTAACATGTATACTAAGTCATTTTACAATCGTAACCCCTTAGCTGCTGGGCCTCCCCTCGTACCCCCCAGACTCTTCACCTCCCCCAGTGCTGAGCCCTTTTTTGGCTATTTGGGCTTGTCCTGGCTTAGGCCCCCATAACGTTCTGTGCACATAAGCTATCCATGCAAATTTGCATCCTTTTTCTCCAACATTCTGGGGATTTTAAAAGTACCAAGAATTTGTGGGTTCCCCTTGAGGAGACTAAGAAATTAGCCAAAATACAGCTAAAATGTGTTTTTGTTGTTGGGAAAATGGGAAAAGTGCTGCAGAAGCATCTGTTTTTTCCCCTGCAAATGACATCAACAAAGGGCTTGTGGTGCTAGAGTCACCATCTTTCAGGAACAGGCAAATTTGAATCAGAAAACCACATTTCTCAACACAGCGTTGGCATTTTACTGGGACAGACCCAATTATTAGTATTTTGGTGCTTTCAGTCTCCCTCCAGTTAGTGACAGAAATGGACATGAAACCAATGGTGGATACCGGACAGCTTAACATTTCTGAAAAGTAGACACCATTCTGCAAAAGGGTCATTTGTGTATATCCTTCAAGATTTTCCTACAGAAAGTAATAGTTAAAATAAACAAATATTTAAATTGAGTTGAAAAAAAAGCCAATTTTGACTATGTTTTCCTCTGTAACTTTTTCCAGCCATGATATATTTTTTAAAGCAATATACCATTACGTTTGCTGGATCCTCCTGGTTGCAGGGATATATAGTTCTTGTAGGTAGAGCCTAAGCTACTCAGAGCCAATAAATGAACTGTGCCTCGCAATGGGTTTTCATTGTATACTTGGTATACAGCAATTCATTTTGTAAAGTAGAATGAGTAAAAATAGTCATCAAGGAAACCTATGTATTTCTGAAAGGTGCACAACATAAGGAGTCTAGAAACAGTGGTTATGTGCACAACTGTGAATTTGGGAGTCCCCATACTAGCATGTGAATTACAGGGCATTTCTCAAAATGACTTCTTTCTTACAACCTGTCTTTGATTTGTAAGGCAAAAACGTAGGGAAAGACAATTGCCAATAACCTTTGTTCTTCTATTCTGTGTTCCCCCAAGTCTCCCGATAAAAATGGTACCTCACTTGTATGGATAGGCCTAGTGCCCGCGACAGGAAACGTCGTAAAACGCACCATGGACACATCACATTTTTCCATTGAAAACTCACCTGTTTTTTGCAAAGTGCCTAGCTGTTGATTTTGGCTTCTAGCTCAGCCGGTACTTAGGAAAACCTAACAAACCTGTGCATTTTTTTAAACTAGACACCTAGGTGGAATCCACCATGGGGTGACTTGTGAGGCTCTCCCTGAGTACTGTGTCCCAGAATCCTTTGCAAACCTGAAAATTTGATTAAAGAAACACGTTTTCTTCATATTTTGTTGCAGAAAAGTTCTGGGATCTGAGGGGAGCCACAAAGTTCCTTCCACCAAGCATTCCCCCAACTCTCCCAATAAAAATGGTACCTCACTTGTGTAGGGAGGCCTAGTGCCCACAACAGGTAATGCCTCAAAACACAACATGAACACATCACATGTTTCCAATAAAAACAGATGTGTTTCTTACAAAGTGCCTTTGGCCTCTAGGTCAGCTGAAACCTAAGAAATGGGGTCTTTGGTTGGTAGTCAGGTTACCCCTTGTCCAAGCAAGGACCCTCACTCTAATCAGGGTAAAGGAGAAACACATCTGGTTAACCCCAGTTCACCCCATTAGTAGCTTGGCACAAGCAGAAGGGCTTAACTAAGAAGCAATGTGTAAAGTATTACAGTAATATAGTGAAACACTACAAAATGGACACTACACCAGTATAGAAAAACAGGCAATATTTATCTAAATCAAACAAGACCACAACAACAAAAATCCAACATACACAAGTCAAGATAAGAATTTTCAAAAGAATAAGGGCCATATGTACGAACACATTTTCCCATTGACTCAGAATGGGAAATACCCTTTGCTACATCTGGCCCTAAGCATCTTACTCCATGGAAAACAATGGAAACATTGATTTTACACAAAGTACCTGGCTTGCATAAAAAATAAAGCTGCACAGGCGTGTTGCATCGGAAAGTCAGCGATGTGTCAATTCCTTACTCGCAAGTGAGGCCGTATGTCGTTTCTTCTCCAGTCGGGTAGGCAATACATAATTTTTCTCCCTCGCAAGAGAGCAATGAGTGGATTTCCGGACAGGGCACCTCAGATCCACGCAGGTTCACGATCATTTTGACACCCAGTGATGATGCGTGAGAAATCCAGATGCACAGTGTTAGAAAACCGCGTTACCTGGGGTTTGTGTCATTATCAGCAGCCGCACGTGGGGGTTGCGTAATTTCTCCAGCCAAAATGCATTGATTTTCTAGCTGCGATGCAAGGGGAATGTTGGTTTCAGCCACAAAGCAGGTGGCTCGTCCTCTATCAGCTGCTCTGCATGCATCAAAAAGTTTCCCGCACGGTGTTCTATGCGTGAACTTCAGTCCTTGTTCTGCCAACGTCACCTTTCAGGGGCCCAGGGACTGTATGAGGCAGCACTTGGCAGGGCAGGAGTCTCAGCAGAGAGTCCAGGTGCTGGAAGAGGAAGTCTTTTATGACCCTGAGACTTCAAAACAGGAGGAACGCTCAGTTCAAGAGATTTGGAGATTTTTCATCAAGCAGGAATGCACAACAAAGTCCAGTGTTTGTCCCCTTTCTTAGGCAGAAGCAGCAACTGCAGAATAGCCCAACAAAGCACAGTCACAGGCAAGGGAAGCACTTCTCCTCAGCTCTTCAGCTCTTCTCCTTGGCATATGTTCCTGTTGGATCCAGAAGTGATATAAAAGTACAGGGTTTTGGGTCCACTACTTATACCCCTTTCTGCCTTTGAAGTAGCCAAACTTCAAAGGAAAGTCTCTGTTGTTCACAAGATCCTGCCTTGCTCAGGTCGGGCCCCAGACGCACACCAGTGGGTTGGAGACTGCCTTGTGTGAGGGCAGGCACAGCCCATTCAGGTGTAAGTGACCACTTCTCCCTCCACTCTATCTCAGATGGCTCATCAAGATATGCAGGCTACACCCCAGCTCCATTGATGTCTCTGTCTAGAGGAGATTCACAAACAGCCCAACTGTCAGTCTGACCCAGACAGGGAATCTGCAAACAGGCACAGAATGGTTTAGGCAAGAAAATGCCCACTTTCTAAAAGTGGCATTTTCAAACTAAAAATCTAAAAAACAACTTCACTAACAGATTTATTTTTAAATTGTGAATTCTGAGACCCCAAACTCCACATTTCTATCTGTTCTCAAAGGGAATCAGAACTTTAAGGATATTTAAAGTTAGCCCCCTATGTTAAACTATGAGAGAGATAGGCCTTGCACAGTGAAAACCGGATTTGACAGTATTTCACAGTTAGGACATGAAAAACACATCAGAACATGTCCCACCTTTAACATACACTACACCCTGCTCATGGGGCTACCTAAGGCCTACCTTAGCGGTGCGTTACATGTATAAAAAGGGAAGGTTAAGGCCAGGCAAGTGGGTACACTTGCCAAGTCGAATTAGCGTTTTAAAACTACACACATAGACACTGCAGTGGCAGGTCTAAGCCATGTTTACAGGGCTACTAATGTTGGTGACACAACAAGTGCTGCAGGTGAACTAGTAGCATTTGATTTGCAGGCCCTGGGCACCTCTAGTGCCCTTTAATAGGGACTTACTAGTAAATCAAATATGCCAATCATGGAAAAGCCAATCACACATACGCTTTACGCAGGAGCACTTGCACTTTAGCACTGTTCAGCAGTGGTAAAGTACCCAGAGTACCAAAAACAGCAAAAACAGAGACCTGCACACAGTCAAAACATGAGAAGCAGAGGCAAAAATTTAGGGGAGACCACACCAAGGATGCCAGGTCTAACAGGAAACCTACCAAACCTGTGCAATTTGGAAACTAGACATCTAGGGAAATCCAGGATGGGGTGACTTGTGGGGCTCTCACGGGGTTCTGTCTCCCAGAACCTTTTGCAAACCTGAAAATTTGTCTAAAAAACACCTTTCCCTCACATCTTGGTTAAGGGATCTGAGGGGAACCACAAACTTCCTTCCACCTAGTATTTCCTCAAGTCTCCAGATAAAAATGTTACCTCACTTGTGTGGGTAGGCCTAGTGCCCGCAACAGGAATGGGAAACAAAAGAGTCAATGGCAGCCCTTCCATGAGGGGTACTGTTGATTCTGGAGTGATCCATTCCTGACGCAAGCACTAGCCACAGGCACACAAATGGGGTTGTGTTTTTATCAGGACAAGTGGGGAAACACTGGGTGGTAGGAATTTTGTGGATCCCTACACATTAACGTGACGAAAAAGCTAAGTAAAATAGTGTTTTTACTCAATGTTTCATATTTGCAGGGTATTCTGGCAAAGAAAACTTTGTGGAATCCAAACACACCACTCTTCTGTGGACTTCCCCAGGTGTCTAGTTTTCAGAAATGTCTGGGATTGGTAGTGCTAGAGTGCCTGGTCCTTAGTAAGTAAACTTATAAGGGGACGTGTAGGCCGATGAACCTTTTGGATCGCATGGAGTATCCTAGCTATGTAGTAATAGATGAACATCAATTATCAATGTAATCAATCAATAACCACTAAGAGAATCATAAACATGAGACAACATTGCATGAATAACCATAGCTCAATATACGTTTTAACAATTTTATTTCCCTATTTGTTACAATACTAGTCTATTGATTAATTAAAACTTTATTTAACCAACTCAGAATTAGTCCATTAATAACCACCAATAACATAATCTAATCAGAACTTGAGAAAACATATGCTCTAATGCTTCAGCATAAGCTAACAAAGATGAATATATCGGCATTAATAGCACAGTTCAGCAATCAGTTAGTCATTCATTTGTCACTGTCTTCGTCACCTCAAGGAACCTTACCTAACCCAGATTAGCATTAGCATGTGGGACTTCATGCGAAAACAATTTAGAAACACAAATTTAGAAAACGTCTAGCTAAAAGAAAAACTTATTCAAACAGGACAGTTGGTACCTAGAAAGAAAAGGCACAAAGTTAGCAGTCCCATTGTCATAGCTACCTATCCACAGAATGGATCAGCAGCAAAGTCAGTCTTCGTCTTCAGGTCATCAATCGATCAGCAATGCATCAGTCTCTCAAGTGCATGAGCCCAATGACAGATTCTCGAATCGTGTCTTCTGGCATCATCAATTTACCCCTGACATCTCATCTCTTCTGAAGCTTTTGCCCTTTGTCATGACCTTTTATTAAGGTTTTCCAGTCCACCCCCCTAATTCCTAATTGGTCAGTCAACCACCAGTTATTACCCTAATCAATAACTTAAATTTTTCAAATCAATGAATTCTAATAGTACGCCGTTTTCAGTTCATTGATTGGTTCACTGTACAATGTCCTCATCATCCAGCTCATCAGGTATAAAAAATGTTGCATCTTCTTCTCTAGTCAGTGCTTCTATTGTTCAAGTCCTGGGAAAGTACATTGAGGGGGTCATTCTGACCTCGGCGGTAAAAGGCCCTTACCGCCGGTCAGAAGACCGCCATAACACCGCCGCGGCCGCGGTTAACCGCCACGGTCATTCTGACCCACAACGGCCAAACCTCCAAAATTCCGTCCTCCACTGCAGGCCGCCACATCAGCGGGCAGCGATAAACTGGAGATGACCAAACCTCCACCGTCACGCCAACAGAAATGCGCCCATGCCATTACGACCCACGAATCCACACGGCGGTCATTCAAACGCGGTATTCCATTGGCGGTACATACCGCCGCGGTCAGAATACACACATATCACCAAAACACAGCCACATTGGACAATTTGAAATACACACACCTGATACACATACACACACCACTCCCACACAATCAACCAACTATAAAACACACACCCACATCACCCACAAACCCCTGCGACCATAATTACTGAGAGAAGGAGAGAGAGACACAGCAGACAATCCAAAGCAAGACACACTGAGGCACACTACACCATCACACACACCACATAGTAGCACAAAGCACCACTCACCAACATACTTATCATCACATACACCACCCCACACCACACCCACACCACCCCATGGCACCCCAAAGGCACCCACGCTTTTCGGACCAAGAACTCCGGGTCATGGTGGAGGAAATCCTAAGAGTGGAACCCCAGCTCTTCGGCTCGCAGGTGCAGCACACCAGTATAGCTAGGAAGGCGGAGCTATGGCAGCGGATCGTGGACAGGGTCAACGCGGTGGGACAGCATCCCAGGAATAGGGAGGACATACGCAAAAGATGGAATGACCTACGGGGGAAGGTCCGATCGATGGTCTCCAGGCACAACATCGCGGTCCAGAAGACTGGCGGCGGACCCCCACCCACCCCTCCCGAATTCACATCATGGGAGCAAGACGTCTTGAACATCCTGCATCCTCAGGGCCTCGCAGGAGTAGCCGCAGGAATGGACTCTGGTAAGTCCAATCTCAACTACTATATCCCCCCCACCCCACCAGCATGCCAACCCACACCCCCACCCTCACCCCCAACCCCCAGCACACATCCTCCCTGACAATGTCTCACCAGCACAACCCACCCATCCCAACACCAACTCCTGCATGCCAACACAAATCATGGGCACCCATCACCTAAGCATGACCACTGCACTAACCCCCCCCCCCTAACTACCCTCACAACACCTCCCTCAAGGGAATGCCTGCACTGGGGGACAAGGGCACCCATAACACGCACGCTATTGCACACACAGAAACAATAACCAAACTCTTTTACCCCATGCAGGACCAGAACGACAACACACCAGCCAGGAGGGTCCAGAAGTGTCCATCCCACCACCGGAACAGGCCCACACTGAGGATAGCAGCTCTGTCGACAGTGAACCTGATGACCAGCCCGGACCATCGGGGACCTCTGGGCAGTCGGTTCCCCTCAGGCAGCCACAGGCCACACCAGACCCGACCCCCTCTGCCAACACCAGCACAGCTCCCACCCAGCGGGCCCATGCCTCTGTCTCTAGGACAGCTCAATCAGCGGTGTGTCCGCCACTACAGGGCACCCAGGCTAACCCAACACCCCAACAACAACAGGGACCTGGGGGCAGTGGTAGCGGGCACACCGTCCAGGGGACAGAGGCCGGGGGAAACCGGGCAGCTCGGAGGGCTGCTGTGCGACAGGGGGGGGAGGAGAGGCCCAGGGAACCCACTCTCCAAGAGGCCCTCACCACCATCATGGGGGCATACCACCACTCCCAAGAAACGATGGCGACGGTACTGGCCAGGTTCACTGAGATCCAGGCACAGCAGGAAGAACGCTACATGGGGTTCAGGGAGGAGCTGAGAATCATCGGGACCGCAATGGGGACCATCGTCCTGGCCCTCCACAGGATAGAGGACGCGTTGCGGGACCATGGTGCACCACACAGGGCCCCTGTCACTAGGCCGGACCAGGAACAGCCTACCACCTCCTCCGGTGCTAGTGGACAGGAGGTCCCAACACCTCGACAGCCCCCCAGAACCCCACCTCCTGCTGAAGAACAACCACCCCGTAAGAGGAGCCTGAGACCAAAAAAAAAGACAGAGTAGGATGTCAAGACCCCCGCCAGCAGGACATACCCCCTCAAGTCTTCCCACTGTCCCACATTGCCACCCTGTCCAACCATGAACTGCCTATGCTCCATCCTTCCACAGGCAAAAGAACAATGCACCTGTGAGACTGAGAACTGGACTCTGCCATGGATATTCCTCCCCCCCCACCCATCACCCTTAGAATCACATGTACCGATATCTAGCACTGTAAATAAATCACATTTTGCACACAAATCTGTTTTGAGTCATGCTGTATTATTAACAAATGTATTACATATTACTGTTCAATTTCTGTTCTGTCAATTAGTCATGACAACATACCAATGTCAATACGCTGTATTTCATGTGCGAACCAAGCAGAAGTCAGGTACTGAGTCAGACAGCACTGAGAAGGGAAGGGAAAGGCAAAAATTAATGAAAAACATCTGTGGGGAACTACAGAAAGTACAGATGCAGGAGGCTATAAGCAATTGTGAAATGGCGTGGGTGATTCTTACCTGGGTGTTACTGGAAATACTGTTGTATCACTCTGTCCCTATTGTCTGTGTCGTCCTCAGAGTCTTCCTCCTCTTCACTCTCCACAGGCTCCACGGCTTCTACAACACCACCATCTGGACCATCCTCCTGCAGGAAAGGCACCTGGCGTCGCAAAGCCAGGTTGTGGAGCATACAGCACGCCACGATGATATGGCACACCTTCTTTGGTGAGTACATTAGGGATCCACCTGTCATATGCAGGCACCTAAACCGGGCCTTCAGGAGCCCAAAGGTTCGCTCAATCACCCTCCTAGTACGCCCATGGGCCTCATTGTACCGTTCCTCTGCCCTGGTCCTGGGATTCCTCACTGGGGTCAATAGCCACGGCAGGTTGGGGTAACCAGAGTCATCTATTAGCCACACACGCTGTCTCTGTAGCTGTTCCATCACATAGGGAATGCTGCTATTTCGCATAACATACGCGTCATGCACTGACCCTGGGAACTTGGCATTTACATGGGAGATGTACTGGTCAGCCAAACAGACCACCTGGATATTCATTGAATGGTAATTCTTCCTGTTCCTGTACACCTGTTCATCGTCATTTGGGGGGACTAAAGCCACATGGGTCCCATCAATTGCACCAATGATGTTGGGGATGTGTCCAAGGGCATAGAAATCAGCTTTCACTGTAGGCAAATCACCCTCCTCTGGGAAAATGATGTAGCTCCGCATGAGTTTCATCAGGGCAGACAACACTCTGGATAAGATCTTGGAAAACATAGGCTGAGACATCCCAGATGACATGGCCACTGTTGTCTGGAATGAGCCAGTTGCAAAGAAATGGAGGACTGACAGAACCTGCACCAGAGGGGGAATTCCTGTGGGTTGGCGGATGGGGGACATCAGGGCTGGCTCCAGCTGGGCACACAGTTCATGGATGGAGGCACGGTCAAGTCGGTATCGTAGTATTATATGGCGTTCTTCCATTGTCGACAGGTCCACCAGCGGCCGGTACACGCGAGGATTCCTCCTTCTCATCGCTAGTCCCAGCGGACGGTGCCTAGGAAGGAGAATATGGAGTACAGAGTCAGTCCACTCACAGGTACGTACAACACAGCTTGCACAGTACAGGTAAATTTATGGTTTGATATGTTTGTATGTGTGCCATTGCAAGGCCTAGGCCTGTGTGACGCATTAGAAATTAAGCCATGTGGGCCCTTGAAATGGCCGATGCCTGACCTGTGAAGTGGGACTGGGATGTGAGGTCACTGCGCTGGCGGGGCACACCGTGGCGGTAGGCGGTCGAAGACCGCTGTGCGAAGGCGCTTTGGTTAACATTGAAGCCTATGGGTTTCAGGAGCCAATGACGATGTGCGCCGGCGGTCGCGGGACGCACCGCCGCGGTACGCACCGCCGCGGGCGTGACCGCCATTTTCTATCAGCTCAATCATTCGAGACCTGATCATCCACAGGAGAGGACCTATACTGCAAGTGCTGCTGTGAACTCGGTCTGGAAGTGACAATGGCTGCTGCTACTGGTGAAAGGGCCCCCGCCTTCAGTTCAGAAGAGTTGGAGAAGCTCGTGGACGGGGTCCTCCCCCAGTATGCGCAACTCTACGGTCCTCCAGACCAACAGGTGAGTACACTCAGTGCACATTGAATGGGTTATGCCTGTGTGGAGGGGGGGATGTAAGTTGGTGGGGTGTGGAGGGAATGGGGAGTGCAACGCACGACAGATGAGAGAATGGGAACCATGACAAGGTTGGGGAGGGGGGGGCATGTACTCCAAACATGCAGATATGTGACGGTTTCTCTTTCCCACCCTGTACATGTCAAACAGGTGAGCGCCCACCAGAAAATCGATATTTGGCGTGCCATCGCCGAGGAAGTCCGGAACTTGGGGGTCCACAACAGACGGGGCACCCACTGCCGCAAGAGGTGGGAGGACATCCGCCGCGGAACGAGGAAGACCGCAGAAACACTGCTGGGGATGGCCTCCCGACCTAGGAGGGGTGCCAGTCGCACCATGACCCCCCTGATGTCCCGGATCCTGGCGGTGGCCTACCCTAATTTGGATGGGCGCTTGAGGACAGCACAGCAGACACAAGGGGGTGAGTATCTGCACATTCTCCTATCTGTATGCGCATTGGAGGCGTCTGGGTGGGGGAGGAGGGCTGTGGGTGACATTAGGCCCGGGCGCTCTCTGTAGTGTAGTCCGCTCCCTTAGGCATGGCCCTGTGCCCCCGCCCCCCACCTCTGTAGGGTGCCAAGTGCAGCTACCCATGCTCCAGCATCACCCATGTGCGCGTGTGTTGTCCCTAGACCTGTTTGCCTAGTCAGAAGTACTGAGTAGTGTACCCCAAGTTCGCGACTTAGTGCACGAGGCACCTGTGTCTGTCCTCTCCGCAAAGGGTATTGCTAAGGCATGCACTCAACTTTGTTTAATTTCTCCCCCCACCCTAAATCTTTGTCTTCTTGTGTTTTAGCATCATCAGGCGGAGGAGATTTGGCGTCGGAGCAGGAGGGAGCTGCAGGTCACCAGGCCCCGGTGGGCACTGACACAGACACCGAGGGCATCAGTGATCCGGAGGGCGAGGGGAGCACCACAACGGGGGCCGGTGGAGACACCAGCGACACGGACACGTCCTCGTTTGGGAGCTCCCTAGCGGGGGCGGCACCATCTGTGCCCCCCGCAACAACAGGTACAGCCGCCACCCAGCGCACCAGCACCGCCCTCCCAGCAGCCCCTCAGTTTTCGCTCCGTGGCCGCTCGGCCAGGAAGGCGCGCGTCTCCTTCGCCCCAGGCACCTCAGCCCCTGCCTCTGTTACCCCTGCTGCCCTCAGTGCGGAGCTCATTGACCTGGTGAGGATGGTCATTGTTGGGCAGACTACCCTTCTGAATGCCATCCAGGGGGTGGAAAGGGAGGTGCATCGGAGCAATGCCTACCTGGAGGGCATTCATTCGGGTCAGGCTGCCCATCAACGAGCGTTCACTGCTCTGGCCTCAGCACTGACGGCAGCCATTGTCCCTGTCTCCAGTCTCCCTCTTCTATCTGCCTCCACCCTTTCTCTGTCTCCTGTACCTCAACCTATCCCATCCACACCATCAGACCAGCCTGCACACACCTCAACACCCAAGGCCAGCTCATCCAAACATAAGCACCACAGAAAACACAAGCATTCACCCAAGCAACACACAGATGCAGACATATCAACAGTCACTACCACCTCTGTGTCCCCGTCCTCCTCGTCTCCCTCCTCCCTCCCTGTGACGTCTACACTCACACCTGCATGCACCCCAACATCAGCCAGTTCTTCCACCACCAGCAAACCCTCCACTACAGTCCGCACACCTGCAGTCACCACCCCCACTGGCATTTACACGTCCCCTGTGTCCTCTCCCACTGTGTCTGTCACCCCCTCTTCCAAGACACATAAACGCAGGCAGACACCCAAACAACAGCCAACCACCTCACCACAGCCTACGTCCCAGTCACCTGCACCCAAGGACAGCACACCTGGCTCTCATACAACCACATCCTCTTCCTCCACTTCTCTCACCACTACTCCTACCCCTTACCTTGGTCCCAAGAAAAATTACCTCTCCAGTTTTGACCTCTTTCCCTCCCCCGACCCACCCCCTCCAACTGGGAAAAGTCCTAAGGGCACCTCAGCCACCACCAGCCCAACTACTACAGTGCAAGTGGTGCATGGCATGTGGAGTCCACCCTTTGGCGGCAGTAACACTTCGGTGAGCAGCAAGGGGACAGCCAGCCCCCCCCAGGCAAGAGGACCCGGAAATTGAAGGGCCGCCGTGAGCGGACAGAGACGGCTGCCCCCAAGGAGGTGACTCCGGCCACTTCACCGGCCACAGCAGCCAGGGGAGGCAAGGGCCCGAGAGCCCCATCTAAGGAGCGGAAGGACAGCAGGGCGGAGAGGACAACCACCAGGAGCGCGGAGCAGGAGGGCCCCACAAGCCCCATCCCGGCTGCAAGGGACGACACCAAAGGGCCCAGGACTCACTCCCCGAAGGGGCCTGACACAGCACGGTCGGAGGGCGACTGAGCAGGGTGTCCAGGCCAGGTATGACTCCCTTGACATACTGCAAGAGCACCGCTGAAGAGGGCCCCGCCGTGAAGACAGGTACCGCTGAAGAGGGCCCCGCCGTGAAGACAGGTACCGCTGAAGAGGGCCCCGCCGTGAAGACAGGTACCGCTGAAGAGGGCCCCGCCGTGAAGACAGGTACCGCTGAAGAGGGCCCCGCCGTGAAGACAGGTACCGCTGAAGAGGGCCCCGCCGTGAAGACAGGTACCGCTGAACAGGGCCCCGCCGTGCAGAAGAGCACCGCTGAACAGGGCCCCGCCGTGAAGACAGGTACCGCTGAACAGGGCCCCGCCGTGAAGACAGGTACCGCTGAACAGGGCCCCGCCGTGCAGAAGAGCACCGCTGAAGAGGGCCCCGCTGTGCAGAAGAGCACCGCTGAAGAGGGCCCGCCGTGAAGACAGGTACCGCTGAACAGGGCCCCGCCGTGAAGACAGGTACCGCTGAACAGGGCCCCGCCGTCTCAAGCACCGCTCCGCTGGGCCCTTCCTGTCAAGCACCGCTCCGCTGGACCCTTCCTGTCAAGCACCGCTCCGCTGGGCCCTTCCTGTCAAGCACCGCTCCGCTGGACCCTTCCTGTCAAGCACCGCTCCGCTGGGCCCTTCCTGTCAAGCACCGCTCCGCTGGGCCCCGCCGTCTCAAGCACCGCTCCGCTGGGCCCCGCCGTCTCAAGTACCGCTCCGCTGGGCCCTTCCTGTCAAGCACCGCTCCGCTGGGCCCCGCCGTCTCAAGCACCGCTCCGCTGGGCCCTTCCTGTCAAGCACCGCTCCGGTGGGCCCTTCCTGTCAAGCACCGCTCCGCTGGACCCTTCCTGTCAAGCACCGCTCCGCTGGACATCGCCATGTCATGCACCGCTGCGCTGGGTCCCGCCGTCTCAGGCACTGTTTATGGTTCACTGTGCCCACCATGCCTCCTCCTTGACCAGTGGACTCTGTAATCCACCTGAGAGACTGTGGCTTTGCACTCCCCAGGATGGTACAGTGGGCAACCCACCCACTGTAGAGACATTGAGAGACTGTGGCTTTGCACTCCCCAGGATGGTCCAGTGGGCAACCCACCCACTGCAGAGACTTGAGAGACTGTGGCTTTGCACTCCCCAGGATGGTACAGTGGGCAACCCACCCACTGTAGAGACATTGAGAGACTGTGGCTTTGTACTCCCCAGGATGGTCCAGTGGGCAACCCACCCACTGCAGAGACTTGAGAGACTGTGGCTTTGCACTCCCCAGGATGGTACAGTGGGCATGGTGGCTCCTCGTGGATCTGGCGTCGTGGACTCATGTGGCTGTGGTGGCCCCCCCTT
Source organism: Pleurodeles waltl (assembly GCF_031143425.1). NCBI lineage: Eukaryota > Metazoa > Chordata > Amphibia > Caudata > Salamandridae > Pleurodeles > Pleurodeles waltl. The sequence continues at coordinate 725,365,575 of NC_090446.1, read as the reverse complement.
CCCTTCCCCCTGAGGTGCCTGTAGTTTTGTCATCGGATGCCCCTGCAGTGTTCTCTCCAAAGGACTCAGGTCTCGTGTGTGGGCTTTGCCCTTGTTTCGCAGAACCTTGGCCCACGTACATGTTAGATTCGTAGGATGTGCAGGACTTGTTACTTCAGTGATACACTGATGTGTATATCTTTTTGGTTTTTGTAAATATTTTTCACGGTTGCTCAATTATTTCCAGGTGCTTTTTTTGTACATGAAAATTTATTCCAAATGTGGTTGTGTCATTGTATTTTTAAAGGGTCTTTGTGTGGTGTCACTGTGACTTCCTGCTCTGCATTGGTGTGTACATATTGGGGGGGTGGGGGGGTCGCATATGTGTATGCCCGTAACCTTTCTTCCTCCCCCCTCCCGTGTGTCGTAGGTGCAGTACTCACCGTTGACATCTGCGCCGGAGTTCGTACTCGTGGTAGATGAGCAGGTAGACAAGAGCAGGTATGATGTTCAATTCGGGTTCCATGCTGTCCGGATTCCGCGTGGAGTGTCTCGAGGTGAGCGTTTTCCATTGGAAATGTCTGTTTCCGCCGTGTTTTTATCGGCGGTGCTCCCGCCCCGGAAAAGGTGGCGGATTGGTGGGTCGTGATAGGGTGGGCGGTACATTGTCTGCCGCCTGGCTGTTGGCGGTGACCGCCGCGCTGTTTGTTTGTTCCGCCGTGGCGGTCGGAGTGTTAATGCGGCGGGCTGTGTTGGCGGTTCCCGCCAGGGTCAGAATTGCATTTTTTTGACCGCCGGCCTGTTGGCGGTTGGCCGCCGCTTTATCACCGACCGCCAGGGTCAGAATGACCCCCTGAGTCTGTCTTACACCAAAATTGTTACATACTCTAGTCCCTCGTCTCCTGTCCATCGGTACATTGCAGAAAATTCTAGCTACGCAGATTTTATTAACATACGCGGTTCATGGACAGTTCAACGCACCAGCTTCTCCGCAGTGCGCTAGAAATTCAGCTTCTGCATGAGGCTTGGTAACTAGGCCACAACTTCGGCTAAGTTAACTCTACAATATAATGCAAAACACACGTTATACATCTCAATATGACATATTACTACGTTATAATGACTGTTTCCCATTATTTCACACATTTCTAATCATTGTAGTACAAGTTCATATAGATTGGCTGTCACTTTCCGTGGGCACATTTTCAAATGTGCACATTAATTTCTCTATGTTTAGTTTTCTTGTTAATCAAAACACATAAACATTCATTCATAATTTCTAATTAGCATATCTGCATCAGCAATCCCTCCTTCGATGACTAAATATGTCATCACACATGCTTTATCACATTTCAAAATGTGTTTTTTTCTGTATTCTGTCTCCTACTCAAGTCTTCTCTATAAATTCTTTCCCTGATTCGTTCTTCCCTTTTCTGATTATTTTTAGACCTTTTCAATTTAATCTTTTGACACAATTTACATGAACCCCATAATCCTGATAAGCAAGCAATCACAATTAATATTCTGTGTATGATTTTTAATAATACTCCATTCCAAATTTGACTAGGCCAATTTCCCACTGAAGCAAATCTCTTTCCAACCTTTTCCCAAACACCTGGTTCTTTCCAGTCCTTTAAATCCTTACTTGAGTTAGTCAGGTTACTTAGTAAATCTCTTATCTCCTTACTATTGTTAGGAATGTAAGAACAACAATGCCTAGAATTAATCATCTTACAGACTCCGCCATCTTTCGCTAAAAGAATGTCTAAAGCAAGCCTATTTTGATACGTCATGGCTCTATCCGCAGCTAATTCAATATCTATTAGGAGTATTGCTCCTGGAAAATTTGTCAGCATGTTATCCACAATAGTAGACAACTTTCATATCTTGATCGAATTCAGGATGACTCCCACAGAAGGAATCATTGCACCAAAGATATCTCCCACAAATGCAGAAGAGGTTTTATGATGTAATTCAGTCAATTATGGAAATTTCTTCAAATCATCTATCTGATAATTCTTTGGGAAAACTATTCCCAAATAACAGGTTCCATACCATCCTCTTGGAAGACGCTAATAAGCATTAAGTCCACAAATATAATAAATCCCAGGAATCGTAGGGTCCTGACCATTCAGCATAAAAGTCCACTTACTCTGAAACAAAAACACATGCCTACATTTACTTGTGCCCACAAATAAAGTGTCAGTGCGTGATTTTGGCCTACATAGACATAGCTTCCCTATGTGTAATGCATTTAATGCTAATTTCCCTTGTGTTTTAATAGCAGTATAAGCTTAATCATTCTTGTAAGTCCTTTTCCCTAAAACGTTTTCTAATTTTTCTTTTAATGCCTTTCTTCTATCATCAGTATGCCCTATGAAGCTCTTCTCTAAAGGTGTAAGCAAGCACGTTAGGTTGTTCCTATGCACCTAGGCTGTTTCAAATGTTAGTGTAGGCTCAAAGAATCCTCTAACTAGTACTATGTCATGCTCTCTCGCTACTTTACTCAGATATCTAATAATAGGAACAAATGAAAACACAACATCCTGGTTTGAATAAAAATACTGTATGTACTCTTGATTATAGAACCTTGTTAGTAGCAAGCTACAGCTTATTCCGTTGGTTAAAGGTACGCATGTGGTACGTAACTCCTTCCTTTACTGACAATGGAATTTGCGTACACACAAGACAATCCCTTGCATCCATTGTTTCAACATACTCACTCAACAAGTGATAGAAGACATTAGAAGAAGACTCTCCTTGAGCATTAGAATAATCATGCAAATATATCTCATCTAACATAAACTTCTCCAAAGCCGTTAGTGTAGTAGTTTCAGGAGCAGAAGTATGATCAGCTATTTTCGTATCAAGGATAGGCATTCCCACAATCATCACAATGAACAAGATTCCACACACAATTGCCAATCCAACACTCGTATATCTACAGCATCTATTATTTCTACCTTGATTATTTAGCTCAGCCAAAAATAAGGAAAAGATTCTTCTCTCACAGTTCATTTTCACATACAGGAACCCTTTTCCTTGTCAAAATCGATTAGCAGCTTTGTCGCATCCAGGTTTCATGTCAAATCAGGTTTTCAACAGTCTCTTTTCAGTTTTTCAGATTGGCTCAACAAATTAGCTTCTTGTTTCCCTTCTGGTAACATCAAAGTACTGACTCAGACCTTCTCTATCAAAACAAAAGGACATAAACTTGTGTTGCCATTCATTGGTAGTTGCATACGCCCATTCAGGACCTGTGTAATGCCCACTTTCTATTCCCTTCCTTTTCAACCTTCGATCACCACTTAATTCACCTTCACTCAATTCTTCTTTTCTTGTGGTATCTACTTCGTCATCTATTGTTTCATTTATGAATAATTCCTTTCTTTTCCTTACTTGCGACTCAGGCCAGTTATCTTCTTTTCTCGATCCTTCGGTTAATATTCTTCTCAGGATTGGACTCTTCTTTTTCTCTTTCTCTATGGTGTTTTCTCTTGATGGAACAGCAAGGGGCTCAGGAAGAGTTGAATCACCTTGACTTTGATTCGTCTCAACTTTTTCCCCCTCTTGGTCTGGCAATTGCTCTGTCTGCTTTTCAGCACTGTCTGCTTCTGGGAGAATCTCTGCTGAGCTAGGCTCTCCTGCTATATCCGTTGAGATGGATTCTTCCACACCCTCTTGTAATTCTTCACTCTCCTCTCTTATAGGGGTAATAGAACCATCTTCCACCAGCTTTGGTTCAACTTCAGGCTCTCTTGGCTCCTTTACTGGTTCAGGTGCGGCAACCTGTTTCGCTGTTGTTGGTGCTTTCAACAATGCTTCTTCATGATCCTGTGGACATACCACTCTCTTGGTATGGCTCGTGTGTATTCAGTCCTGCGCACTTCACAGCTGTCGTGGTTGTTAGGACCACCTGGTAAGGCTCTCTCCAGCGTGGCTCTAAACATGTCTTGTACACATGTTTCCGGAAAATGACCCAGTCACCGGCTCTCAGATTGTGCCCTGGATCGTGGATGGATGGCAGGGTGGTGGCCTTCACCTGCTGAGAGAAAGAGCAAACCAAATCAGCCAGAACCTAGCAGTAGTCCAACACCATATCATATGTGATGTTTACAAGTGCATTTGCTGGAACTGCTGGTAATCTCATTGCTCTTCCCATGAGAATCTCATGGGGCGACAGCCCTGTCTTCCTGTCAGGTGTATTTCTCATCGACATCAACACCAAAGGCAATGCATCTGGCCATTTCAGATTTGTGGCTGCACACATCTTTGCAATTTTTGATTTCAAGGTACCATTCATCTGTTCCACTAGTCCTGATGCTTCAGGGAGGTAACTACAATGCAACTTTTGCTCAATGTTTAGTGCTGCACATAAGAGTTTAATCACCTCGTTATTGAAGTGAGTTCCCCTATCTGATTCTAAAGAGATCGGAAACCTGAAACGTGGTATCAGCTCCCTAAGTAACAACTTTGCTACTGTGAGACTGTCATTCCTTCTTGTGGGGTATGCTTCAATCCAGTGATTAAAAACACACACAATCACCAACACGTACTTCAAACCTCCACATGCAGGCATTTCAATGAAATCCAATTACATTCTGCTGAATGGACCTCCTGCTCTTCCAATGTGGCTCAAATTCACCACTGTCCCTTTTTCCACGTTTAGCATACTGCCACTGCTGTCTGTCTAAACTTGGGATTAGACCAGTCAATCTTGAACAAGCAAACTATGGAATCTCTTCCCATGTGTGCCTGACCATGGTAGTAACGGGCCATTTGTGACAATAAACTATTGGGCAGGACCATCTGACCCTCCTCAGACACCCAAATCTCATTGGGACATTGAACACATTTTAATTTGGACCAGAGTCTTTTCTCTTCCTTGTCAACATTATCTTTCAGTGTTTTTAACTCTTCCAAGGTATCGATCACTATCAATGCAAAACTTGTAAATGGGTTATCTTCTTCTGACATCAATTTTCACTTGTCTTTGAATGATATACAGTTCAATGCGCAAAACCTTGCGATTTGATCTTCATATACATTTCCCTGTGTCTTTTGATGTGCACTGCATTTTACCACGGCAGTTTCTTTAGGTAACTGTATTGCATATAGCAATTCTTTTATTCTGTTGCAATTTCTTACTGTTGAACCAGTAGAGGTAGGGAAACCTCTTTACGCCCACAATTGACCAAAATCATGAACAATTCCAAATCCATATTGGCTGTCAGTATAGATAGTGACTCTCAGTCTCGCAGAAACATGGCACACCCTAGTAAGAGCTACCACTTCTGCACTTGTGCAGAATATACATCTCAAAGCCAGGAAGCTTCTAATGTACCTGTGATTGTGCATACAGCATATCCTGCTCTTAATTTTCCTATACCATCTCTGAGACATGAGCCATCAACAAAGACAATTTGGTCATTTTCTTCCAATTGGGTATCTCTGATATCAGGTCACGGTTTTGTGCACAGCTCAGTTACCTCGAGACAATCATGCTCGATGTCTTCCTCTTTTTCAATCTCAACAGTATCACTCGGAAGTAATGTTGCCGGGTTGAGTACTGTACATCTTTTCAATGTTACATTTGGAGCACCTAGAATGCTCGTCTCATACCTTGTCAATCTGGCACCAGCCAAATACTGTGTTTTCATCCTTGTCAGTAAGATCTCAACAGAGTGAGAAACCATTACCGTTAGAGGGTATCCCATCACTACTCCCTCACATTGAGAAAGGCTTTGACCAACTGTGGCAACCGCACGCAGACACCCTGGTAAAGCTGCTGCGCCTGGGTCCAAGGTAGCTGGCAAATAGGCTACTGGGCGATAAGCACCTCCATGGACTTGTGTCAAGACAGACAAAGAACAAGCATCACATTCATGACAAAACAATGTGAATTGCTTTGTGAATTCAGGCATTCCCAATGCTGGAGCTCTGGACACACTTTCTCTCAACTCAGTAAATGCTTTCATCTGGTCCTGATCCAGTATAATGGGATCTGCAACCTCCTTATGTGTTGAGCTGCTGCAATGGTTTAGCAATCTCAGCAAAATTCGGAATCCACTGACGACAATAACCTACCATTCCCAGAAGCATCCTGACATCTCTCTGTGACATCGGTGGATTTCTCTGCAATATCATTGTAATCCTTTCCCTGCAGATTCTCCTTAACTCTTTCCCTATGGTAGTTCCAGTGACTTCAAATTCTTTTTCAAAATCTGATTGAACAGAGACGGTGACTCCGTGTACCCTTGAGGAAGCCTGCACCAGCTGTAGACTCTGTCTAGGAATTTGAAACTAAAAAGAAACTGACTATCCTCATGGAGAGGCACAGAAAAAAAAACTTGTGACAAATCAACCACTATGAAGCACTCAACATTGCATGGAATCTGAAACAATATTACTGCTGGGTTCGGCACTACAGGACAACACTTGCCCACCATATCATTCACTTTTTGCAAATCCTGCACAATGTGCACTTTCCCACATGGCTTCTTTAGGCCCATTATTGGTGAATTACATGGACTGCTCAATACTTCTTTCAAAACTCCTTGTTTCAGAAAATCTCCACTTATTTGTGCCACTTTCATCAGAACATCTTGTGCCATGTTATACTGTGGAAACTGCGGAAACACTGCATTCAGCTTCAAAGTGGTCTTAATTGGCTCCATTCCCTTGATAAAACCCACTTCTTTACCTGTCAGATCCCATAAATTTTTCTGTACCGTTCCCTGTAAATCTGCATGCAACTCTTTCCGAGTAAACATCGGGAAAAACTCAATCAATGAGTACTCTTCGTCAATGTTTTCAGTCCTAGTTTCAGGAGTTTGTTCCTCTTCATCATCACTATTTATCTGAACCTCTATTCCAGCAGTCAAACAACTAATCGCACATCTGTTTTTCAACAGTAAGTCCCTTCCCAGTAGAGATACTGGACTGGAGTCACAGACTACAAACTTATGCAGTCCCTGGAAGTTGCCAATCTCAACATGTACTGGATCTGTGATCGGATTTATCAGCTGTCTGTTTGCTACTCCCACAACCTGAACTGTTCTGCTTGATAGAGGTAAGTTCGGAACTTCTGAACTTCTCACTGTAGAGCGTGTAGCTCCTGTGTCTACTAGAAATGAGACCCTATGACCCATCACCTTTCCTTTTACAAAGAGTCCTCTCTGATCTACCTCTAAGGACGCTGCAAGCATGCATGGCTCTTCATCCAAACTCTCACACATCCATTTTTTGTTTATTTCATTCTCACTACGTAATAGGAATTGGTGCACTGTGTCACTACTTCTGTCTTGTCTCTGTCCCGTGACCTGCTGAGTAAGCATCACCTATTGCTGTTCCATCAGGCCTTGAGATATCCGCATTTGCTGTCTAGGTACCAGAGGAACCTGCTGCTGCATTGGTTGCATCTGTGTCACTTGTGGACGCAGCATTTGCACCTGCTGCCTGGGTTGAAAATTCTGCACTTGATTCTGAAAATTTGGATTAAGTCCTCTCATTCTAGGGTCTTTCACAGTTTGGAATGTATTGATATCACCACTTTGCTGAACAACACCATCCTGCACCATCAACAGACACTCCGGCTTCCAGTGTCCCATGTTTCCGCACAGATGACACAGTAACATCTTTTTCATCCCTTGCACATCATTCTGAACCAATACAGTACTCAAATCCAGACCACGATTCATATTAGTTCTTCAGCCTCTGCCTCTCACCTGAGGTTGGAACATAACAGTTCCCTGCTGCTGTGGTATCTGCTGCACTAAAGCTCCCTGCACTCCTGTTTGAGCTGCCTTGATTTGCATCACCATTGCTTTCTCTTTCACCTTCTTCTGCTTCAACTCAGTCTCGTCACTACAGTATTTCGCATACTGCAATACCTCATCAGTCAGCTTAGCTTGCCAGCCAATCAAATGACTCTCAATCATCTGAACTATTTCAGGTCTCAACTGTTCTACAAACCTGAACACAAAGTGCAACATGTCCTTCAGCTCCATCCCTTCGTTACCACTCTACTCTTTGAATGCTTTCAGCAATCTCTCATAATACGTATGTATGGATTCTTTTACTTCCTGCACTGTCGTGCCAGTTCTCTGCCAATCAATATTTTTGGTTGAAATTCTCTTCTTCAGGAACTCAATCACCTTATAATAATATTTAATTACTTCAGGTGATGGTTCACCTGTAACTCTGTCCCTTTCTAGTTCACTTGTCGGCCAGTCCACTGCTCTCTTGCACTCAACCCACAAATCAACTGGAACCACTATCTCCAATAGAGTATTCAGGTCTTCCCACACACATTTTGAAAGCTTCACAAATCTATCTGTCTGCTGATACCACTCAATCGGTTTCTCTCTCAATTTTGGATAATCATTTGTGAATGACAGAATATCACTCCTGTGCCAAGGTACATTAACAAATTGCCCTCCTCTAATTTCCCTCATTGGTAACATTTTTACTGGATCCTTTTCATTCTGAGCACTCTCAGACCCTTCTTGTGAATCTCGTTTCCATTCATCCTTCTTCTTTGCCCATCTGCCTTCCCACTTCTCTAATGCTATCCAAATCTGAGCACTCTCCAATAATTCTCTGAAGTGCACTTTCATCCCTACTGACCTCATGTGTTCAAAATCTTTTGCCTCGAAATCTAACCTATCGCTCCTTTTCAAATGCTTCATTTTCTCAATTTCTATGTCACATTTTTCTGCCAGGTCTGCCAATTTCTGATGTATCTTACCCACTTCTCTTGTAATTCTAAGACACAAGTATCTCAGCTCTTCTTCTGTATAGGATTCTAACCTATTCACTCCCATTGTTCCTTCAACTAACTCAGTTATCTCTGTAGCCAATCTTACACGATTAATCTGCTCTTCACCCATAGATGCGTTTCAAGGAGTATTCAAACTATCCAATCACTCATTCAATTGCTGTGCTGTTAATCCCTGTAACGGAGATGTTACTTGCATTCTGCAATGGCACCTGTGGTACAACTGCACCTGGAGTTTGCGGAGTCAAAAGCTTCAAGCTCTGAGTTGTACTTGGGCCATTTCCTGCATCTGGATGCTCCACAAGTGAACTAAGATCCATTAATGGTCTAGATCCATCAAAGGTCTGACCCATAGATGATATTGCCTGCACATGATCTTTCACGCCCCTCTTCTCGAGGCTTTGTTACATTTCACCCTGTTCTCCTGCAATCAGCTTATTCTGTGCAAATAATGGTACCACTGGACCAACAGTAATCAGCAACGATATTGCATCTGGTGCCGCTCTGACACCTGCATTTTGTAGAAGGGCTACTCCCATGCTCTGATTCATTCCTGGTGTCATGTCTGACTGTGTCCCTGTCATTGGTGTGAACTTTGGCAAACCCTGCAGCTGTGCCTGAGGCAACAACATTGGAATCTGCTCAGTCTGAACTAACATGGGCCTTGGAACCACTTGCTTCGTTGGCACCGCCAAGTTCGAAGTTGTCTCAAGAATTGGTACTTCTGGATAAATTCTCTGTATCGGTGGTTGGTGCGTCTGCGCTTGGACCACCAAAGTAGTCACTGCATTAGGAGTACTCTGTACTACCCCTTGTACCTGTCCATTATCTGCTTGCACTGGTCCCACTGTCCCCGACACTTGGGCTGGGGCAGTTGGAGCAGAACTAGCACTTTGACCCCCCTCCTGCACCGCAGAGGTCGGTCCCTCAACACTTGAGTAATAAGGTCCGCAATATCTGATCGTCTTCTTCCACATAAGTCTTTTTCTTTTTCTTGCTCCCTGAACTCTTTTCACTCTTACTAGTATCCTCTTTCTCATCTGTCTCGTCTTCTTCTGTAATTGCAGGAAATAACGTAATCCCCTGCAACGTTGTCATTCTCCACTTTTTCTGTTCCCAATCCCATCTCGCTTCTGCTAGAGGCTTCTCTACCTTCCTTATTCTCCTCTGGAATTTCATTTTTTGCTCCTGTCTTGCTATGAGCTCCCATCCTGCTAAAGCCTCAAACTGTGCTGGTCTTGGAAGTGGCTTTGTTTCATATAATGTCATTTGCAACTGATCCAAAATTGTTAAATTGAATGTTTCATGCTCTGGAAACGCTAAAGCTCCCTGTTTCTCTGCCAATTTGCACCACTGCTTCAATCAAAGACATGGCGCAACACCTTGCTCCTCCATCACAATAAATGCCGGAGAATTTTCTGGTGGGATCGGCTCCCCCACTGTCGTCTTAAGGTAACTATCGCCCTTCATGGCACTCCTAAACACTCTGAAAAACGTCATTTTCTCTTCTGTAATTATTCGATTCAATAAGGAAATGACTTTTACTCCTAAGATTCCCTTCACCCGCTTACTCAACCAATTGCCTCTTACGGACGGCTGCCAATCCGCTCATGACTCTTCTCACTATCCAACCTATCCCAGCATGGCTCACTCTGACGTCACACTCACACACTGCAGCTGACAAAGTCTTGCGGCTTGTCCTCCTAGTCTTCAACTCACATGAAACTAATGCAAAAAGTGTTGCGAGCACTAACCAAAAACCAATAACCAAAACAAATCAGCTGGTTTACTACAGGAAGGTACACAATCGCTTCAGAGACCTTACGAATTTTCACTGATGGCACTTTCGCTCATGCAGCTATTTCTCTTTCTCAGTCTCCCACATTCGCAAGCAAAATTCGACCGACGAATTTCACTCTCAACTGATCAATGGGTCTGTCCTGGTGCACATAGGACTCGCCAAATCTCAGTTGAAAATTTTCCTTACTCACTTAACTTACACACCAACTTGTTGACCACGCCTGATCAACCTACTAAACCAGACAGATTACAACATATAACCAAGTGTCTCCTTGTCAATATTCTCCGGAGTCTTAGACCACTCAGGGTCTGTACATCACCAACAACCAGGTGGGCAATTTTTTAGCACAAAGCGCCACACACAAATGAAGTTCGACGACTTCCCTACTCTCATACTGAACAGTACGCACATTCCTTCTAAACCTCAACTGGAGTATGCAGACTCCCTACTTCCCTCACATACATCACAATTCCCCTGCAGTTTGCATAAGGCCCTGAAAGCGCAACCTACTACTTTCATACCATCACTAAAACGCAAAGAACATACCCAACTTTACTAGCGGGATCCAGTACCTGGGAAAGTCATTTCTGGGCTTAAGGGGACATCATCTTTGCTACAATTGCCATTTCTGAAAAACAAAAATACAAACCTCATAAAATGAAAAACTAACCCTAACTTAAACTACCACCATAACCACCAGTCACCACATAACTAGTTCTCCAAGGGAACTAACCATCAAGCTGCTACCAAAAACTGCTGTAGCACAAGGTCCTTAGTACGTAAACTTATAAGGGGATGTGTATAGGCCGATTAACCTTTTGGATTGCATGGAGTATCCTAGCTATGTAGTAATCTATGAACATCAATTATCAATGTAATCAATCAATAACCATTAAGAGAATCATTAAACATGAGACAACATTCCATGAATAACCACAATATACGTTTTAACAATTTTATTTCCCTATTTGTTACAATACTAGTCCATTGATTAATTAAAACTTCATTCAACCAACTCAGAATTAGTCCATTGATGACCACCAATAACATAATCTAATCAGAACTCGAGAAAAGATATGCTCTAATGCTTCAGCATAAGCTAACAAAGATTAATAAATCGGCATTAATAGCAGAGTTCAGCAATCAGTTGATCAATCATTTGTCACTATCAACGTCACCTCAATGAACCTTACCTAACCCAGATTAGCATTAGCATGTGGGACTTCATGCGAAAACAATTTAGAAACACGAATTTAGAAAATGTCTAGCTAAAAGAAAAACTTATTCAAACAGCGCAGTTGGTACCTAGAAAGAAAAGGCACAAAGTTAACACTCACATTGTCATAGCTACCTATCCACAGAATGGATCAGCAACAACGTTAGTTTTCGTCTTCAGTTCATCAATCGATCAGCAACACATCAGGCTCTCAAGTGCATGAGCCCAATGACAGATTCTCAAATCTCGTCTTCTGGCATCATCAATTCACCCCTCACATCTCGTCTCATCTGAAGTTTTTGCCCTTTGTCATGACTTTTTATTAAGGTTTTCCAGTCCACCCCACTAATTCCTAATTGGTCAGTCAACCACCAGTTATTACCCTAACCAATGACTTTAATTTTTCAAATCATTGAATTCTAATATTACTCCATTCTCAGTTCATTGATTGGTTCACTGTACGATGTCCTCATCATCCGGCTCATCAGGTATCAAAAATGTAGCATCTTCTTCTCCAGTTAGTGCTTCTATTGTTCGAGTCCTGGGAAAGTACATTGAGTCAGTCTTACACCAAAATTGTTACATACTCCAGTCACTCGTCTCCTGTCCATCTGTACATTGCAGAAAATTCTAGCTAAGCAGATTTTATTAACATACGCAGTTCATGGACAATTCAATGCACCAGCTTCTCCGCAGTGCGCTAGAAATTCAGCTTCTGCTTGAGCCTGGTAACTAGACCACAACTTCGGCTAAGTTAACTCTACAATATAATGCAAAACACATGGTATACATCTCAATATGACATATTACTACATTAATATTACTTTTTCCCATTATTTCACACATTTCTATTTATTTTAAAACAAGTTCGTATAAAGTGGCTCTCACTCTCCGTGGGCACATTTTCAAATGTGCACATTAATTTCTCTACGTTCAGTTTTCTTGTTAATCAAAACACATAAACATTCATTAATAATTTCTAATTAGTATATCTGCGTCAGCAGTAGGTTTCCCTATTTGGCCGTCGAGCCTAGGACCAAATACACAGAAGACCGTCTTACCAAACCAGAATGTTTTGTGGTAGTAATTTTGATGTTTCCACAATACCTTTTGGGACCTTCCCTGTCACTGTCACTTGCCCACTCACACAAGTGAGGCAAGGTTTTTCTCTGGAGACTTAGGGGAATGCTGAGTGGTAGGAAATTTGTGGCTACCTGCAGATTCCAGGTCTTCACCTCACTGAAATGCAAGGCAAATGTTTTTTTTAAGCAAAGTTTGTGATTTCAAGGGGATTTTGGATGGAGGAAAACAGGTGAGAGCCACGCAAGGCCTGCACACTTGGAACTTCCCCGGTAATAGTATGTTAAAGTTAATCCACCACTCACACCAGTCGGCTTTAGCACCTCTAGAAATTATGGTTTCAATATATTGAAACAAAGCCTCTTCAAGGCAACAACCGCTTTATGGTCTATTCACACGTCATTCACGCTCAAAAAACAACACTTTCATACCGCCGGCCACAGGCCCAATCCAACCAATCAATGCACTCACATCAATTTAACGCTGTCAGACAAGGGCCCATTACATTCATACGCCTCAGGATGGAATATGTTTGACTAGATTTTACAACCTGTCAAGAAACCACCTCCTTCTTCCTGTACATTACCAAAGGCATGCATCAGGACCTTTTACTAATGACTCCCATGACAGCCACCTAAGGCTCAGAAAGGCATGTTTTTCATGCGCTTTTAGCACACTCACTATGCTAAATCTATCTCCTTCTAGTTTGTGGATGCAAGTTAGGGGTGGCCTATTCCTCAAACTGAGCAAGCACATCTACCTTTGAAACGAAGGCAGACATGCCGGGGAATTTTTGCAATGTCCCCTAAAGAGAAGGTCATAGACTATGAAAAAAGGTAGTGTTTGGCACACAGGGTAGTCCGTGAGAACTTAGCAGATGTCCCAACCAATATTATGTGCAGTGCTGTGACTGTAATGCACTTATCATACAGAAAATTGAACATCTACTAAGTTCTGGTGGAGGATAAACATGGCAAGCAGGTCAAACACTAACCCATATGTGTCATTGTCCTTCAGTGCGGGGGTGGCACCGATGGCTTTGAATGCATAGGCTTGGATGATATACATCTGTACTACCTTTACTATCTGCCTTCTACCTGTGCAATATCCCTGTGAAAGCATATCTACCACAAGCTTTCCTTACTCGTTCATGTCTCTGTCCTCATCAGAGTCCTGACTAATGCTGTATAATTGCCAAGTGAACCTATACCTTCTGCCATTAGCTACATGAAGCTCAATCATTTTTTTTTTACTTACTGTGCAAAATCCAACTCCTTGTGGATGCAAGTTGGGGGTGTCTGAGTATGCCTTGGGAGGCCTATTCCTCGAACGGAGCAAGCATATCTACTGTTAAAACTAAGGCAGATGTGCTGGTAAATACATACTAAGGTCACTAAAGTAAAAAGTCAAACACATATCCAGTTGGACTCATTGACCAACACTTCTACTTTTGCTCTGAAAGTGAAGCTACAAATTGAGTTTGTACACTTTCAAACAAGTAGAAATGTTGGTGAGTATGTCCGACAGGACATTTGTTTGACTTATTACACTTACTCTGGTTCTCGGTGGCAATAATAATAATGGTGGTCCCTCTGTAGCATACATAAGTTCCCTAACAAGCTATTCAAAATTAATTCATGCCTTTAACATGGGCAGTGGCCCATGGGCGTTCTGTATCCATGCACAGCCACTGAAAGATTTACCGAACGGCAGCTCCACCTCAGTCGATATCTCAGAACTTTGCTTTGGTATGATACAACGTAAAGAAAGTAGGGACACAGAGGTCTGGCTGAGATGGGCAGTGGGCACAGTAATGTTGACTCTCCTGACGCTTTCCATGCTTCAAGCACACTTTACAGTGATGACATGGACGATCCTTTTTGGGGGTTTTAGGAATCCAACCAGCAAAGTGTCGCTCCTGCAGCCTTGCCATATCCTCCAGAACATATGAGGTGGAGGCTGCTGCTTCTGTAACAGCAGTGAGGCTTTCAATTGCAGACAACTGGAAGTCAAGGAAAGTCATGAGTCTTCTTCTGGTTGTCTGACGATAAACAACATATGCATTGCATGTTGCCATCTGGATCAGGTGGGTAAACAGTTTCTTGTACCAAATGCAAGTTTTACAACACGCATTGTATGGTTGAAGAACCTGGATGTTCTTGTCCACTCTGCCCACGCACTTATTGTAATCAAGTATACATGTATACAGGTGGGCTTGTGGACATTGGCCATCTGACCCCAGACTGTGATGGAGGAAGTGCTCTCATATTGAATTGTAGTGAGCACATAAATACATCACACCTATCCGAGAACTTGACTGCGAGCAGTTCGTTGAAACGCAAAGCAGTACTCTGGGATTTCTGGAGCATCTTTCAAACAAACCCCGGCAGGAATCCTTTGCAGTTACAAATAACTGTACCACTGGCCACAGTACTGGCTTTGTAGAGCTCAGTGAACAGCTCTACTCCAGTATCGAAATTATCCACATATGGGTTATAACCTTTGTGAAGGAGTGGCTGGACAAGTTCCCATTCAATTCTACCTGTGACCCCTAACACTGGAGGGCAACCTACAGGGTTTAGGCTGGAGTCCTTCCCTGTATACGCTCTCACATAGCAAGAACAGCTCTCACGCAGCATGTGCAGCTTGATGCCATAGCAAGCTCTTTTGCTCGCAATGTACTGTGTGAACAGCAGCCACCCTTTCTACAGGATTAAGGACTCATCGATTGCTATATTCTTTCCAGGAGTATAGATCACTGGAAACCTGGCAGACAAATGTTCCATGACAGGACAACTTTTGAACACCCGGTCATGGTTTGCATGATCCCGGGGCAATGCAGCAGAATGGTCATTGAAATGCAGCAAGCGCTGCAGTAGCAAAAAACGATCATAAGGCCCAAAAATATTTTTAACTCCGCCAGCGAAGTGGGAGTCCACTACCATGCTCCCTCAGAAACTGATCTGCATGCAAATTTGTTTGCTTCACAATTTTCTGAAGGAAGTCAACATCCAAAAATAGATAAATGTAGTCGACTGGCAAAAATCTGGTAGTATCGACTTAACATCCAGCGTCACCAGTAAAAGGTGGAATTTGGTACTGAACTAATTTGGGGGGCTGCCAAGAGAGCACTCTCTCTGTGTTTGCCACCACACACACCTGCTCTCTCAGTTGAGCTGTTGTCCCTCCTCACAGACTGTGCTTGCGAAGAGACAGCAGGACTGTCCTCATCGTCTCCCTCAGAATCACTGGAAAAGGTGTTGTTGGATGGGACTCCTCTGACTGAAAAATCGCTCCCAAGTTCTGCCCCATTGTCCTCTCCCTCAAATGCTGTCTCAGTATCTGCTGACTCAGTCACCGATCCTACCTCAGAGCTGTCCTCCATAACTTGAGTTAGGGCTTCAGCAGCAGTCATCAACAAGACGCCATCTCTGCTACTGGCTAAACTGTCCCTCTAAAGCACTAGTCTATGTAGAAGACAGATATGGTCACAAAATTGCTCTTGGGTGTGTGTGTGATGTGTCCAACACTAAGGGGCTCATTCCGAGTCCGGCGGGCAGCGGGCACCGCCCGCCGGGGGGAAACCGCCCAAAGACCGCACCGCGGTCAAATAACCGCGGGGGTCATTTTTACTTTCCCGCTGGGCCGGCAGGCGATCTCCAGAAGATCGCCCGCCGGCCCAGCGGGAAAGCCCCTGCAACATTGAAGCCGGCTCCGAATGGAGCCGGCGGAGTTGCAGGGGTGCAACGGGTGCAGTAGCACCCGTCACGATTTTCACTGTCTGCAAAGCAGACAGTGAAAATCTTTGTGGGGCCCTGTTAGGGGGCCCCTGCACTGCCCATGCCAGTGGCATGGGCAGTGCAGGGGCCCCCAGGGGCCCCACGACACCCGTTCCCGCCATCCTGTTCCTGGCGGGTTTTACCTCCAGGAACAGGCTGGCGGGAAGGGGGTCGGAATCCCCATGGCGGCGCTGCAAGCAGCGCTGCCATGGAGGATTCCCTGGGCCAGGGGAAAACCGGCGGGAAACCGCCGGTTCCCCTTTTCTGACCGCGGCTTTACCGCCGCGGTCAGAATAGCCCTGGAAGCACCGCCAGCCTGTTGGCGGTGCTTCCGTTGCCCTCCACCCTGGTGGTCTCAAACCGCCAGGGTCGGAATGAGGGCCTTAATGTCGTCACCTTACCATTGCTTCTTCTCTGAACCAGCAGCTTTACTGAAGACACTGAAAAAAACAAAAAGACACCATTACTTCACCTTACCACGTACCTATCATCACAGCCTTTAGTGCTGATGACACCCAGTGAGACTATCATTTTTCATGCTCTGCCTCCCTTGACCTCCTCTTCAAATTCCCTCAGTACCACCCAGCAAAGTGCCCCTCATATCGCCATAGCCCCCCTCGCACAAACATTTACTTTGTTTTAAAGCATAGGTAATGCCTGGCTTTACTAATTCACTCAGCTAAACACATGTATATGCTTTGCAGCATGTATATAAACCATCTGCGCTATTTTCTGGGGTCAATACTGCCACTAGGCAAAAGACAGATCTATTTCTAGAGAGAATCTCTCTCTCTCTCTCTCTCTCTACTCTCTCTCCCTCTCATATATATATATATATATATATATATATATATAAATATATATATATATATCACATTTATATATGTGTGGTTTCCCCGGGGCCGATGGTGGTTCTTGGAAAACAACAACACATTTTCAAAGTGAATCAACAGTACATGCAGCCAGCAAAGAAGGGAATAAGACTGGAGAGACACTAACTTGTAATGCTAAACAGCTACACATTCAACTAGAACGGCTATTAAAGAAAGAAATTACTAAAAGTTGGGAAATTATTACCCTTGAAATATATATTTATGTGGATAGAGTCCCTAGAGGACTCAGGATTTTTACTTTGCCCAATCATCCTGATACCAGCCCCGGAATGCTACAAGAATGGGGTGAGAACAGTATGAATTGCTCCAAGCACATGATGGTAATTATAATCAAATATGGCAAAAAAGATATTGAAGAGATTAAGAAAAATGTTAGAATGCTGGAAAGTAAGATTCAGTCACTACAACAGCGAGTAATAAATTGAGAACAACAATGGAAGTAAATCTGGATAAACATGAAAAACAAGTAGAGGAACGAAAGCAGAGGAAATTCATAAGGGATGAGATGGATTATAATACAGGAAGAATCCTGACCTCTACAAAAAGATTTGAAATTCTGAAACAACAACTACACACAGGCCAGCTGATGTTGGGGAATCTGTTGAAATAATGAATAGTGTATCTGATACTGATTGGAGTGGGGGTGAGAGAGAAGGAACATCCCTCAAGACAAGGAAAACAATTTTGTAGACAAAATTAAACTACTTTACATGGATCAAACAACACCAAGAGGCAGAGGCAGAGGACGATGACGTGGACGTGGTGCAGCAGGTCTCTAAGAAGAAAGAGATGGAGAAAGACGATTAGGGGATCCAGGAAAAACAAGAGGCTACCCACTACGCAACAGACAAAGGAAATAAGACAAGAGAATGAGGACAAGGGTGAGTACAACCTCATCATCATCCTATCGAAGAATGAGTTTAACACAACAAGAACTAAGTCTACTCCGGATGGGCATTACATTCTGCCATGAGAGTCATTTTGATTATGTAAAAACTAGGATTGATCTTCACAAATTGAAGTTAGCAAAGTTTTTCTCTAAGATGGAGCCAAAAATACGATTGGAACCCAATCAGACTTATGACGAATTGGAACTAACTATTGAACAGAAAGCTGGTCTGAAAAATGTGTTTGACCTAGAGCATAATCTACGTGGTGATGAACTAAAAGAAACACAAGTACTAACAGAACTGGATATCAGCACAGAGGGCCATTGCTATACCAAGTTTAAACCAAAATCTAAATTTTGCCACAATGTGACACCAGGAAGCAAGATTGATACCTTTTATGAATTAGTACTTACAGACTTAGAAAAAGTAAAGAAAATGACCAACGGTGAAGAGAACTTAAGTTGTTGTGAGCTAAATGCACTGAAGAAACTGGTGGACAATGAAAAGCTAGAAATCAAACCAGCAGACAAGGAAGGAAATATTGGGGGTTATTACAACTTTGGAGGAGGTGTTAATCCGTCCCAAAAGTGACGGTAAAGTGACGGATATACCACTAGCCGTATTACAAGTCCATTATATCCTATGGAACTCGTATTACGGCTGGTAATATATCCGTCACATTTGGGACGGATTAACACCTCCTCCAAAGTTGTAATAACCCCCATTGTCATTATGGGGCAAAGGGATCACTTGGAAGAGGCCCTCTGGCAACTAAATGTAACCTCTAACTATTGCAAGCTATCAGAAAATCCTCTGAATGACTTGACTATTGTTCTAGATAAAAGACTTCAGAGGTTGTTCTTAATAAACGATGATGAACGTACATTTTTGATGAATGAGAGTCCAGTCATCCCTACAATCTATTTTCTACCAGAAATACACAAAACATTAACCAAACCTCCAGGTAGACCTATAATATCGAGCTGTGGATCCTTATATGAAAATCCATCATAATATGTAGACCACTTCCTTGCACCCATAGTGAGAAACTTAAGCTCATATATAAAAGACACAGGAGAATTTCTAAGGCTGCTGGATGACATAGAATTGCAAGATGGGTACCTATTAGTCATCAATCTCACATACAGTTGGATTAAGAGCAGTAGAATACTTCTTGCAACAAACAAGCATTCATGAGCTAAAGCACTCTGAAAGGCTATTGGAGATGATAGAGCTATGTCTGAGAAATAATGTATTTTATTTTAACCTTCAGATTTACTCTCAGACATGTGGGACAGCCATGGGAGTTTCCTTCTCTCTGAGTTACGCTAACCTCACCATGGGTTGGTGGGAGAAACATGTTGCATGGAGAGAGGAAAATGATGTATATATGGAGAAAACTGTTGTGTGGCTTTGATACATAGATGGCTTATTCCTGATTTGGAATGGCTCAGAAGAACAATGCAAAGAGTTTATTGATAAACTGAATACAAATAACGTAGATCTACAGTTTACATACAAAATGAATAATACAGTGATTGTATTCTTGGATGTGACAGTTTATATTGAGGAGATCAAAATACAGAAAACATTCCACCGCAACCAATAGTGTACTGCATGGATCACGTTTCCATCCAGGATCTTTAAAGAAAAACATTCCCCTATGGGGAGTTCAGTAGGATGAAAAGAAACTGTTCCAATATTAATGAAATAGAAAGTAAATTCAAGGAAACACAACATAGGTTCCTCAATAGAGGTTGTAAATATCGGGACATAAAACAAGGGGAAAATAGAGCAACACACATGACGCATGCACAGATACTCACAAACAGACAGAATGTAGTCAGTGAGATGGAAGACACAAACATTAGGTTGATTCTGATGTACCGTAAAGAGAATCACAAGATCTTAACCCCTTCGCTGCCAGGCCTTTTCCCCCTCCTGTGCCAGGCCTTTTTTTGCCTATTTGGGGCAGTTTGCGCTTAGGCCTTCATAACTTTTTGTCCACATAAGCTAACCAAGCCAAATTTGCGTCCTTTTTTTCCAACATCCTAGGGATTCTAGAGGTACCCAGACTTTGTGGGTTCCCTTGAAGGAGGCCAAGAAATTGGCCAAAATACATTGAAAATTTCGTTTTTTTTTAAAAAAATGGAAAAAGTGGCTGCAGAAGAAGGCTTGTGGATTTCCCCCTGAAAATGGCATCAACAAAGGGTTTGTAGTGCTAAACTCAGCAGCTTCCTAGCTCTCAGGAACAGGCAGACTTGAATCAGAAAACCCAATTTTTCAACACAATTTTGGCATTTTACTGGGGCATACCCCATTTTTGCAATTTTTTTGTGCTTTCAGCCTCCTTCCAGTCAGTGACAGGAATGGGCATGAAACAAATGCTGGATCCCAGACACCTAACCATTTCTGAAAAGTAGACAAAATTCTGAATTCAGCAAGGGGTCATTTGTGTAGATCCTACAAGGGTTTCCTACAGAAAATAACAGCTGAAAAAGAAAAATATTGAAATTGAGGTGAAAAAAACATCAATTTATCTCTACGTTTTACTCTGTAACTTTTCCCTTCAATGTCAGATTATGGAAAGCAATATACCGTTACGTCTGCTGGACTCCTCCGGTTGCGGGGATATATAGGGCTTGTAGGTTCATCAAGAACCCGAGGAACCCAGAGCCAATAAATGAGCTGCACCCTGCAGTGCGTTTTCATTCTATACCGGGTATACAGCAATTCATTTGCTGAAATATAAAGAGTAAAAAATAGCTATCAAGAAAACCTTTGCATTTCCAAAAAGGTCACAAGATAAGGTGCTGAGGAGCAGTGGTTATTTGCACATCTCTGAATTCCAGGGTGACCATACAAGCATGTGAATTATAAGGAATTTCTCAAATAGATGTCTTTTTTACACACTCTCCTATATTTGGAAGGAAAAAATGTAGAGAAAGACAAGGGGCAATAGCACTTGTTTTGCTAATCTATGTTTCCCCAAGTCTCCCGATAAAAATGATACCTCACTTGTGTGGGTAGGCCTAGTGCCCGCGACAGGAAACGCCCCAAAGCGCAATGTGGACACATCCAAAATTTTGGGAGAAAACAGAGGTGTTTTTTTGCGAAGTGCCTACCTGTAGATTTTGGCCTCTAGCTCAGCCGGCACATAGGGAAACCTACCAAACCTGTGCATTTCTGAAAACTAGAGACCTAGGGGAATCCAAGGAGGGGTGACTTGCGGGGCTCGGACCAGGTTCTGTTTCCCAGAATCCTTTGCAAACCTCAAAATTTGGCTAAAAAAACACATGTTCCTCACATTTCTGTGGCAGAAAGGTCTGGAATCTGAGAGGAGCTACAAATTTCCTTCCACCCAGCGTTCCCCCAAGTCTCCCGATAAAATTGATACCTCACTTGCGTGGGTAGGCCTAGCGCCGGCGACAGGAAACAGCCCAAAGCGCAACGTGGACACATCCTAAATTTTGGAAAAAAACAGAGGTGTTTTTTGCGAAGTGCCTACCTGTAGATTTTGGCCTCTAGCTCAGCCGGCACCTAGGGAAACCTACCAAACCTGTGCATTTCTGAAAACTAGAGACCTAGGGGAATCCAAGGAGGGGTGACTTGCGGGGCTCGGACCAGGTTCTGTTACCCAGAATCCTTTGCAAACCTCAAAATTTGGCTAAAAAAAACACATGTTCCTCACATTTCTGTGGCAGAAAGTTCAGGAATCTGAGAGGAGCTACAAATTTCCTTCCACCCAGCGTTCCCCCAAGTCTCCCGATAAAAATGATACCTCACTTGCGTGGGTAGGCCTAGCGCCGGCGACAGGAAACAGCCCAAAGTGCAACGTGGACACATCCTAAATTTTGGAAAAAAACAGAGGTGTTTTTTGCGAAGTGCCTACCTGTAGATTTTGGCCTCTAGCTCAGCCGGCACCTAGGGAAACCTACCAAACCTGTGCATTTCTGAAAACTAGAGACCTAGGGGAATCCAAGGAGGGGTGACTTGCGGGGCTCGGACCAGGTTCTGTTACCCAGAATCCTTTGCAAACCTCAAAATTTGGCTAAAAAAACACATGTTCCTCACATTTCTGTGGCAGAAAGTTCTGGAATCTGAGAGGAGCTACAAATTTCCTTCCACCCAGCGTTCCCCTAAGTCTCCCAATAAAAATTATACCTCACTTGCGTGGGTAGGCCTAGCGCCGGCGACAGGAAACACCCCAAAGCGCAACCTGGACACATCCTAAATTTTGGAAAAAAACAGAGGTGTTTTTTGCGAAGTGCCTACCTGTAGATTTTGGCCTCTAGCTCAGCCGGCACCTAGGGAAACCTACCAAACCTGTGCATTTCTGAAAACTAGAGACCTAGGGGAATCCAAGGAGGGGTGACTTGCGGGGCTCGGACCAGGTTCTGTTACCCAGAATCCTTTGCAAACCTCAAAATTTGGCTAAAAAAACACATGTTCCTCACATTTCTGTGGCAGAAAGTTCTGGAATCTGAGAGGAGCTACAAATTTCCTTCCACCCAGCGTTCCCCCAAGTCTCCCGATAAAAATGATACCTCACTTGCGTGGGTAGGCCTAGCGCCGGCGACAGGAAACACCCCAAAGCGCAACGTGGACACATCCTAAATTTTGGAAAAAAACAGAGGTGTTTTTTGCGAAGTGCCTACCTGTAGATTTTGGCCTCTAGCTCAGCCGGCACGTAGGGAAACCTACCAAACCTGTGCATTTCTGAAAACTAGAGACCTAGGGGAATCCAAGGAGGGGTGACTTGCGGGGCTCGGACCAGGTTCTGTTACCCAGAATCCTTTGCAAACCTCAAAATTTGGCTAAAAAAACACATGTTCCTCACATTTCTGTGGCAGAAAGTTCTGGAATCTGAGAGGAGCTACAAATTTCCTTCCACCCAGCGTTCCCCCAAGTCTCCCGATAAAAATGATACCTCACTTGCGTGGGTAGGCCTAGCGCCGGCGACAGAAAACACCCCAAAGAGCAACGTGGACACATCCGAAATTTTGGAAAAAAACAGAGGGGTTTTTTGCGAAGTGCCTACCTGTAGATTTTGGCCTCTAGCTCAGCCGGCACCTAGGGAAACCTACCAATCCTCTGCATTTCTGAAAACTAGAGACCTAGGGGAATCCAAGGAGGGGTGACTTGCGGGGCTCGGACCAGGTTCTGTTACCCAGAATCCTTTGCAAACCTCAAAATTTGGCTAAAAAAACAAGTTTTCCTCACATTTCGGTGACAGAAAGTTCTGGAATCTGAGAGGAGCCACAAATTTCCTTCCACCCAGCGTTCCCCCAAGTCTCCCGATAAAAATGATACCTCACTTGTGTGGGTGGGCCAGGTGCCTGCAACAGAGTAAGGCCCAAAACCTGAAGGGATATAAGGGATAGTTGGGGGAGCCACGCAAGCCACACCTCCCTGGACTCCTTGGGGTGCCTATTTTTAAAAAATTTCTGGGTTTTGTAGGTTTCCCTACATGACAGCCGCACCCTGGACCAAAAACATAGGTGGGCCCTCCCCCCCCAAACACAGGCATTTTTTAAATATATCACTTTGATGTGTGCACATACGTCCGTGATGTGCCAAACACTAAAATTGTGAAAAGAAACACACTTAGGTTATGTGAAGAAGACCCCTCACCCACCAACCAAGTTGGTGGCATGCTTCATCATCGGGGTCCCACCCGAGGCACCTAGCGTGTCACAGGTGTGCTGCGACGCCTGATTACAGCGGAGCAGGTTTTGTCTTTTTTTACAACACATACTGGTTGGATTTGGCACGAGGGTGAGTGATGGTTCAGTGGATCAAATTTTATTAACAAGAGATTTCACAAAAATTAAATGCACTGCTAATAACTGAAAGGCAAAAAAGTGAACCAATGACTCACAGCTCGTGAGCTGTAAAGCCGCGACAAGGCACCAACCGCTTTACAGGCCATTCACACACCTTTCATACATGACACGCACAAGACCATTCACACCGCCAGCCACGGGCCCAGCACATTACAACACTCACATCGACAGACCGCGCCACTCAAGGGCCCATCACTTACATACGCCCACATGCCTGATACAAGAATCACACCAGCTGATGGGAGTGTGGACTGCCGTTCGGCTGGCACCGCCAGCCAAGCGCCACCCCACGCACACCGCCAGCCAAGCGCCACCCCAAGCACACCGCCAGCCAAGCGCCACCCCACGCACACCGCCAGCCAAGCGCCACCCCACGCACACCGCCAGCCAAGCGCCACCCCACGCACACCGCCAGCCAAGCGCCACCCCACGAACACCGCAATCACTTTTTTTTATTTATAAACAACAAAGAAACTACTAATTATAAAATAAGCACAAAACTACAAACACAAAAGCTCTAACTAAATACACAACAGATGGCAACCGTGAAACATATGAAAATATAAAACAGACAGCTTACGCTCAAGGTATTTCCCAGATATTTTTTAGGGTACGGTAACTTCTGTAACAGCCGGGAACACACAGGCCAGGCTTTGAAGGGCATTCGGGGCAGTACATCCGGCTCTCCCTCCGGATTAATCTCCGGGCACATACTCTACATTTCTTTGTGGGCATGTCTTTTTTGGGAGTGGGAGGAATGTGATCTGGAAAGTGCCGATCTTTCAATCTAGCCACATCCTCCACCACTTCTACTCTAGGAACTCTTGCCGGTTCCACCACAATAAGGCTTTCTATCACCGACTCCTGAAATTTAACAAATGTCATCCTTGACTCGGGTGAACAATCCTTGTATACAATAAAGGCATTAAAAGTTGCCAAATGAAATAAATGTAGGGCCAACTTTTTATACCACACATATGACTTACGAAGAGCAGTGTAAGGTTCTAACCTCTGATCTACTCTATCAACACCACCCATGTGCCTATTGTAGTCCAAAATGCACGCAGGTTTGCGCACTTCCGCAACCTGACCCCAAACAGCCACAGGGGAAGTACTCTCATCATGGATGGTCGATAGCATGTACACATCCCTCCTATCTGAAAATTTCAGAGCTAGCAGTTCATTATTCCGCAAGGCACTGCACTGTCCCCTCTCAAGTTTTTTACAGACAAGCTCCCTTGGATAGCCTTTCCGGTTAGAACGGATTGTGCCACAAGCAACAGTGTCCACCCTAAACAACTCCTTGAACAACTGCACTCCAGTGTAGAAATTATCTACGTACAAATGGTGACCTTTGTTAAACAGCCGTCTAGCAAGTTTCCACACAATTTTTTCGCTAACTCCAAAAGTGGCCGGACAACCAGGAGGGTCAATACTGGAATCCCTACCAGTGTAGACCCGGAAATTATACACATATCCTGTACTGCTTTCTGACAGCAGATACAATTTAATCCCATACCGTGTCCTCTTACTAGGAATGTACTGCTTAAAAACTAAACGCCCCTTGAAAAGGACCAAAGACTCGTCCACACTTATCTCTTTGCCTGGGACATAGACCTCTGAAAACCGATCCACAAAATGATCAAGGACAGGCCTAATCTTAAAAAGGCGGTCACAATCAGGGTGATCTTGTGGCAAGGCTAAAGCATTGTCTACAAAATGCTGCATACGAAGAAGAAGCAAATACCGATTACGTGTCATAGTTGCAGGAAATATAGCAGTTGCCATCAAGGGACTAGTAGACCAATAAGAAGCCAGTGACTGCTTCCTGATCAACCCCATCAAAAAAGACAAACCTAAAAACCTTTTCATCTCTTCCAGATATGTGGGAACCCAATGAGTAGCTCTAGACTGAGGCTTAAGTCTGGCAGCGTTGTCCCGCAAATATTGCTCTGCATACACATTTGTCTGCTCCACAATCTCTTCCAAAAATACATCGTCCATAAACAAGTGAAAGAAATGGACAGGCAGAAAGTTTTCCGTATTAACTCTGCACCCTGGGAGACCAGTAAATGCAGGTAACTGTGGCTGCTCCATGTTTGGGGCAATCCAGGTGTCAGGTCTTCCAATGGGAAACCCTGCAGCCCCCGGCTGCTGCACTCTTGGCACATCAATGTCCTCCTCTAACACAGGCCCTTCATCTGCACTGAGAGTAGCTTCCTCATCAGAAGAATACTCTTGGACAGAAAACTCACTTCCAGAATCTCCTGCTTCCTCCTCTGCCTCAGATGCAGAGTCAGTGTCGTAATCATGGTCTGAAGACGACTCAAAGAGCATGCGAACAACCTGCTGAGCGGTCACTTTGCGGCTAGCCATGATCCTAACAACAAATGGATTGCCAACAACAACTAGCACTAAAATAAGTAATAAACAAAGTGTAGCTTTATCACAAAGAATTATGTACTACAAAAAACTATACCACACAGTTGCCTGAAATAGCTACTCACCAAGCAACTACTCTGCAATCACCAATGATATCCCACTAAAAAGAAAAAAGAAAAAAGCAATTTAGACATATGACAACACAAACACCACTGTGCTCAAATCTAAGGACAATGTCAAACACACAATACTGCATTTAGTACACCACCTACAAACATGTCAACAATACTCCTTTGGAGTAAATTGCGTTCACTTACCTAAAACATGCAACTATGCAAACCACAGGACAACTACTGCCAAAACCGCAAAGATCCACAGCAAAGGAAGCAAAAGCGTTGAACTAGAAGAAAAAGAAGAAATAAATTGTTATAATCACAAATACAAATACTTTACCAGTTGACAAACACCCCACCACCAAGAACTTAGAAGTTGTCCCTGGTACCTAAGTGGATCCTGCCCCCCTCGGTGTAGATGGGCGTAAAAGAATTGGCCAATCTGACCCCAAGGGGGGCAGAAATGGGCAACACCTCTGTGCCCCCTTTCAGGGGGCGACCCTTCCCCAAGGGGGCACCCCCAGCACAACACAAAACAAAAAAATCCCTGCCGTATTGGTGGTCTCTGCCCTCCTTGGGGGCAGATGGCCCTACAAAATTACGGGCAGAGATGGGCAATACAAATTTTCCCCACCTTAGGGGGGCGACCGTTGCCCAAGGGGTGCCCCCAAACACACACCAAACACAATCCCTGGCACCTAGTGTGCTTCCACCCCCCCCGGGGCCAGATCATCCAAAAAATGGCTGGCCTGCCATCGGGGGGGGGCGAAACAGAAAAAAAAAGCTCCCCCGGGGAGCGACCCTTGCCACAGGAGTTGCCCCCAAAATAAACAATAAAAACAAAATCCCTGGTGTCTAGTGGTTTTCGCCAAAAATCGGCTGATCTGCCCCGGGGGGGGGGGGCAAAATATAAATAAAAATTGTCCTCTGGGTTTCGCCCCCAAAAACACACATAAACAAAGATATCCCTGGTGTCTAGTGGTTTTCGCCACCCCCTGGGGGCGGATCTGCCGAAAAATCATCAGATCTGCCCCCAGGGGGGGGCGAAATACAAATAAAAATTGCCCCCGGGGGGGCGACCCTTGCCCAAGGGGTCGCCCCCAAAAACAAACATAAAAAAAGATATCCCTGGTGTCTAGTGGTTTTCGCCCCCCCCTGGGGACAGATCCGCTGAAAAATCGGCGGATCTGCCCCAAGGGGGGTGCGAAATACAAATAAAAATTGCCCCCGGGGGGGGGGCTCCCTTGCCCAAGGGGTCGCCCCCAAAAACACACATAAAAAAAGATATCCCTGGTGTCTAGTGGTTTTCGCCCCCCCCTGGGGGCAGATCCGCCGAAAAAACGGCCGATCTGCCCCCAGGGGGGGGGGCGAAATATAAATAAAAATTGCCCCCGGGGGGGCGACCCTTGCCCAAGGGGTCGCCCCCAAAAACAAACATAAAAAAATATATCCCTGGTGTCTAGTGGTTTTCGCCCCCCCCGGGGGCAGATCCGCCGAAAAATCGGCGGATCTGCCCCCAGGGGGGGGCGAAATCCCAAAAAAAATTGCCCAAGGGGTCGCCCCCAAATTTAGGCACAAAGAAAATCCCTGGTGGCTAGTGGAGATTCCTGCTCCACGATCGCGGGCCCTGCCCGCGATCGTGGAGCAGGAATCTTGAGAAAACAGACACAGGGGGAAAGGAAAAACCCTTTCCTTTCCCCCCATGTCTGTTTTCTCAACCCCCCCGCACCCCAAAAACGGAGAGGACTCACCTGTGAGCTCCTGCTCCGAAGACGTGCTGGAAGCAAATGGCTTCCAGCGCGCCGGCAACACTAGATGACGTCAGCGCGCTGCGCGCGCGCTGACGTCATCGGATTGCCGTGGGGGGGGGCGGGGGTGGAAGGGGAAGGTCTTCCCCTTCCATCCCCGCCTGGGGGGGGAATGGGGGTGCACGGGGGGCGCGCTAGCGAGCCCCCAAGTTCCCCTGTGCCTAGGACGAGATGATCTCGTCCAAGGCACAGGGGAACTGTAGCCTTGGACGAGATCATCTCGTCCAAGGCACAGAAGGGGTTAAATATCTTAAATAAATATTGGACTGTGATAAAAAAGATCCAGATATTGGCTAGCTCATAAGGATGTGCCCAGATGTGACCTATAGAAGAGCACCCTCATTGAAGGATCATCTTCTAAAAAGCCATTTTGAGTTAACAACATCGGAGAATTGGCTACCGGAGAGGAACAAAGGCTTTGTGCATTGCAAAAAGTGTAAGGCATGTCAATTTGGTATCAACAAGAAGAACTTTGTTGACTTCAACAGAAAGAACATACCAATAGAAGAGAGGATAACATATGACTCCTCGTTTGTTGGATACAATATAGAGTGCCTGTGTGGTTTGCGATATGTGTGCAGCATGATCTTCCCTTTGAAAAAACGGATACAGGAACACATAAGAGCAGTTCAAAATAGAGATATGAGCAACGCCATAACTAAGCACCTGCAGTGTCATGATGGAGGGGATTGGCTGCATATGCGCTATTATGGTGTGGCCTGCATGAAGAAACATGAAAGCTGAGGAGACAGGATACTGAAACTGAGACGCCTGGAGTCGAAAATGATTATTAGACTCAAAACCAAGGTGCCAAATGGATTGAATGGGGATGAGGAAATGCACAGTCATCTATAGAAAGTGAACAATCATGGGTCTGTAAGAGTGGATAACCATGCATTTAGATCACAATTAGATCACAGCTATCTGCATTGAGCTTATGATACAGGTTGATGAATCTCACACACATTTCACACATACATGCTGTGATAAGGTTAAGAAAAGGATTTACGTGGCAAACTGTAAGGATATGGAAGCTTAATGGTAATGACAAGACTGACAACCTTGCGATATATAGAAGGTGCATAAATATGTAGGGGACTGTCATCCATGAGAATTATGGTGTGGAAGTGATATTAGATTCTCGTAAGTGATCTCTAAATGATCAATGTATGGCATAGTATTATGGTAATTGATTAATACCTGCAATAGATTAGAGTAAAATCATGGGTAAGCCTCCAGAGGCAATAGAATGTGATTATGGACTCTGATGATTACATAGCTTTATAGAGTAATATAAAGGGAAAAAGGGATATTCCTCGGGTCCTCACATGTCACGCCAAGGAGAACAAGGGGGAGTATAGGGATACTATATCCGACTACTAATCCCAGTAAAGGAAATCGGCCAAACAGGGGGACCCCAAGATACCCATGTTCGATATATAATCATTGAGGGGATACCACACATGATATAAAAATGGAGACACCTAAGAACACAGTAACAAGGGACAGGTTATCAAATAAGAGGTGCACACAAGAACAGAATATTAGCCACAACTTACATAAGTCAAAAGGTAAAAAATATATTAGCAATTGGGTGTGATATAACAGAGATCTTTACAGAATTATCTCTGTAATCATGTTTTACCATATCCTATTCATGACATATTAGATATATGATCTGAAAAAAAAGAGTATTACATTGTAGAATTGTAGGTAGATGAATAAAATGTCTGTCAACATATATCTGGTACCTCAATGGTGGTTTGTTAAGTATTGTGTCGTTTTGTGTTTGTATCATATTCTAAACTTGCACTACATTTCCAAGAATGCTGCATCATGGCAAAGAATGGGAGAATACGTATAGGCGAAATAGAAAATGCACTCACTTTCCGTGATCAAGACTGTGAGAGTCGAAACACATTGGTGATGGTGATGGAATGCTCTGGTGGCCATTAAAGAGAAAAAGAAAGCCTTTTGGAGTGCTGCGCATTTATTTGAAGTAAAAAAAAAAAAATCTCTCTATATATACAGTACTTATCTATAGAGAGATTTGTCTCACTATATGTATTTATATATATATATATATATATATATATACATATATATATATATATATATATATATATATATAGATATACACAGAGAGAGAGAGAGAGAGACTCTCTACATCACTTCTTTTTTTTTATACATGATACATGTGTGCTTTCCCTGGGGCCAATCGCGGCCCAAGGCAAACCACATATGTAGAAAAGAAAATGCCCCCAACATTTTCATTTGGTTTTTTTAAAATATTCCCTGGGGGGGGTGCAATCGCCCACTCAGGGGAAACCATTAAAAAAATATATAATAATTTGCGCCCGCAGGGTTGGGTCTGTGTAGCAAGGGCTGACCCTGCCATTTCATTTTTTTTACACCAATAACACTATAAATACGATTCAAGGAGTACCAACTTGTTACCTGGAATACTCTGACATCTTTCAGAAACCAAGTAATTCAATCTTACCTCCTTATCATATCTATGACTGTGCTTTTCCTTTGGTTCCGGATGAAGTTGTTCCATTTGGTCGAATGTATTCTTTGACAGATCAAGAAAAGAAGGTACTCAAAGAATACCTAAAGGACAACTTAAAGAATGGGTTAATTGCACCTTCATCATCTCCTGCTGGGGCTCCTCTTTTCTTCGTTCAATAAGTAAATGAAAGATCTGCGTCCATGTGTTGATTTTCACGGGCTCAATAAA